>NC_071275.1:18656514-18689014 GCF_023375685.1 Ictalurus furcatus
TGCAGACATACAGATATAACAAGGCAGGATTTATGACATCCATCATCTGGATGTCTTTACAGTGAATAGGACTTAAATTCTACAGTCTAAATTCTACAGTCTAAATGGGGGTCACATGCGTGCCTTTGAGTCTTTTTTTTTTATGTGTATTAATGATTGTTGTGAATTATACCTGATCATTATCAAACACTCTTTAAATCTAAAAGCTTTAATGGTTCTTCAGCTTGGGCAGGGGTAAACCCCCCCAACTTGGTCCCTCCCTGTACGACCCCATTTTTTAAAAGTCTACTGCCTGTTACAAAGCACTGACACTGGAGACTCATTCCAGTCACTTAATCGACAGCGTCTTACGGAAAACGTATTTCACCACAGAATAAAGTCTTCAGAATCCGTTTATCTTACTATTTAAGTGCCTCCGTTAGCCATTCCTATAGAAACGATAATGTATTAGAACAAAACACTAATGATTTAAATATTAGAACTGCTAATCATATATACCGTGTCAGTTCTCTTTTAAAACACTTTCCCACCATTTTACGGGACAAAAACCAACAAAACAATAGTGCATGTTATGATCTGTCTGAACGTATCTGCTCGTCTATGTATCAATTTATTTCACTGCCTTCAGGGATACAGTATATACAAACACTGTTGCGGTGGAAAATACAGGAAATACATAAATCAAATAAACAAAGTCTGCAAAAGTCTGACTTTCATGTCCCTTCATCTGTTTCTAATCCCTACCTCGTCTGTCTCTTCCTTTATCAGGTCTCCTGTCAGGGGCCTAAGGGGGAATTTAACAACAATCTGTCGGTGGTGTTCTGTTCAGATATGGTTTTTAATGTTTGAGATACGAGGATAAGTGCAGGTAAATCATAGATTAGACTTGGCCCATGTGATAAATGCCGACAGGAAAGAAAGACGTAGGCCTACAGGAGCAAATATTACTAGAACGGGAGTTTGAGTCTGTATAGAACGACTGATTTATTCTGATAGTAATAGGATTCCTTGGGTCAGCATGGGCGGAGCTTAAGTTAAATATGATTAACAAGGTGCATACTTGGTTTAATTACTTACCCTGATGTTGGCTAACTTGCCAGACGACTTTGTTAATGGTGTCATAGTTAGACCTTTTTTATATAGCTTGGTAAAGAACTATAAGCAAAGATGGGTACTGCCGAAGGGATAAGATTAGCGTTAGCTACAGTAAGCCAAGCTCGGGTTGGAAAATATGGCATAAAATAGCACACTATGACAGTTTCAGAACCTTTTCAAAATACACAATACGCATTATGATGTTTAGTGTCATCACAGAAGCGGTCACATTATGACAGATAAATTTTTATTTATTTATTTATTTATTTATTTTTTACCAATATTGCAAAGCAGCATAATGTAAACAGGAAAAAGGGGAAAAGTGAGACAACTGGGAAAATCAAAAACAGAGTTCAACATACATTCGAGTACCGATATTAAACTGTCAGTATACAGTAAATGTAGTAATGATACCATAATACTCTCAGAAAAACATATCATTTATGGCAATATGGTGTGTAATTTATCGCAATTTCGCTATAATATTGTTATATCTCCCACCTCTAAATTAAGTGAATTAGTAAGCTGCTAACTTTTGCACATTACTACATTTTGTGGTAGCTAGCAGGCTTGGGTAAACAGCAAAACAATGCTACTAAGTAATAAAAATGTGAAATTAATACCAGCGACTTATAGGAGGATCTAGCTCTCAAAACATCAACAAAAACAAACTAACAAAACACATAAGCCACATTCATTTTGTGTCGAGCCTTCATTTAAAAACACTCATTTTTAAATATATATATATATATATAAAGCGATTTGACCACCAGCTGATTGTAATCTGGGTGAGTACTGGATACAGCAAATATGACATCAGTGTGAAGGTCACGACACAGTAAAAGTGACACTTCCTGTCTACCAGTTTTCGATGACTCACATCTGCTTTTTACACCACTCACCCGAAGACTTCTCCATTATCGCCATCACATAGTTCCTCGTCATCAGAGTTCAGCGAGAGGACAGAACAGCCATCATTCCACCATTTCATTACTAGTATCACGTAGCTATGATCAATTATGACGATCCTCCATGAGTGATTCTTCTGAGTCATAACCAACTGCGTCATCCCAGAGGGAAGAGAAATAAGAACTCGTTTCCTGTGCAGGGGAAATGACCCAATTCCAATACATTACACTGAATGAGACAGGGAAAATGTGTCCAGATTAACCCCAAATATGGAACAAAGGACCACTGTTTTGTCATCTTCATGAAGATGATAGAAGATCGCTAACAAGACAGAAGAGCCGCACGCTTTTACCACGGAGCGCTTGTTTTCTTTTGGCTCACAAGAGAGAGCTTTGTGAATTCACTGATTAAGTCAAAGAGAAAGTAACAGCAACCAGAAACAAACAGACAAACCAAAACACAAACATGACCATGAAACATAGAATTCAGTTTCACCGATGACTTCATAGACTTGCCACAATTGCAGGTTCCTCAGCAGCAGGGGCCGGTGCATGGTCCGTACCTAGATTTGATGGACCTGGGACACTCTTTTGAGGTAATCGCATGCACAGACATATTCTAGATGGAGAAGATTTTACCCTGGCATTCTTTGGGCATTTTTAATTTTTAATTTTTTTATTTATTTATTTTTACAATTAATTCCAATTATTTGCTATAAAACAAGAACTAACCCAATCTGGCAACCCTGCCACTACAACTTCTCTCTGCTGCTACTAAATGGTATAACACCCCACCCTTTCTCCCTCTACACCCCAACTCCCTATCCCAACCCCGGTGTGTGATTCCTTCCCCAGTAGGCTTGTTGCAATTCCCCATTTTGGCCACTAGGTGCAATGATAACTTTATGGAGATAAATGGGGAAGTGAGCAGGCTGCCCCACAGTTACACCACAGCAGTGGAATATTGGCTTAATATCTATCAGATAGCAACATTTTTTTTTCATATTATTGGTCAATCAAAACAGCTAACTGTATGTAGTAATGTAATTAAAATGTATGTAGTATATGTGGGGCACGTTGGCTAAGTGGTTAGCATGTCTGTCTCGTATCTCCAGGGTTGGGGGTTCGATTCATACCTCCACCCTGTGTGAGCAGAGTTTGCATGTTCTCCTTGTGCTTCAGGGGTTTCCTCCGGGTACTCTGGTTTCCTACCCCCGAAGACTGCATTGTAGGTTGATTGGCATTTCCAAATTGTGCCCTGCGATGGGTTGGCACCTCATCCAGGGTGTCCCCCACCTTGTTCCCATGTCCCCTGGGATAGGCTCCAGGGTCCCCATGACCCTATATAGTATAAGTGGTACATGAAATGGATGGATGGAGTTTAGGAAGGTTAATATTTGATGGGAGTCCTATATGGTGGCATAGTTTGCAGATTTCCACTTTCCAACTATTTTCATTCATTCAGTGGATCCAGAGCCTGGATAGGATGGTAGTCCATCACGAGACACCATGTACACACTTTCACATATTAGGACAACTTACCAGCATGTCTTTGGGAGGTGGGAGGAAACTGGAGTTGTGAGGCAGCAACATTACCTCCTGTACCGCTGCGTTCACTGTTAGGGTTAGGGTTAGGGCCATCTATATTAACCAGAAAGTAACCTGATCAAGTTGAGTCCTTCCATGGCATGAAACAGTGAAGAATTCAATAACTGAACTACTGCCCCATCCTGTTTTTCGGCAATTAGGAATGATGAATAGCTGCATCACCGGACGGATCTTAAATAATTGATTTTTAATAAAGCATCAGATGTGGGACTCCAACCCAGAGCCCAGACCATCAGTGTCAGTAGTGATGTATAGAAAGTAAGCTAGAAGTCCATTTCCCCCATCGGTCCAGTGGGACGCCAGAACAGCCAGTCATAAAAATAAAAGGAGAGTAAAGTAACTGATGAAAGGAAGAGAGTGGGACTGCGCTCTCTTTCTCTCTCTCTCACACACACACACACATACAATCTATCTCAACTTTACTATCCATCTGCATTCATTTACTAAATCTGTATATAAACATTACGACCTCAGGAGAATTAGGTTAATCAAAATTCCCTTGCATTCACTTGGCGAAGCAGTCTGAATAAGACCACGCCAATGTTATGAAACATGGAACAGAAGCACTGAGGGGTAATTGTGCTGTTTTATACACCTTGTATTCCATGACTCACTCTGATATAGTTCAGCTGTACCACTGAAGTTCGTGCTTATTGAGTCTGCCATTAGCCAGCTGCCCTGGGGCATGGATACAGCCGCACACAGGGCGTTATTCACAGCTAGCCATTTACAGCAGACACACATACACACTCGGGCGCAGGAGACTACAGAAATATGATGGTATAAGAGTTTGTGGCAGCTCTAAAAGGAAATACAAAACAACTCCATGCTAAATTTGTAAGAAAGTAAGTGATATGTGAATAAATTACTAATAAAGATTACTTGCGCTAGCCTGCGACAGTCACAACATTATATCTTAGCAAGAGAAAATATCTCGAATAAAGGTAAAGTGATAATTGAATCAGTTTTCTCCCCCAGTCTAAAGACATGCATTATAGGATGATTGGCATTTCAAAATTGTCCATAGTGTGTGTGTGGGTGTGTGTGTGGGTGGCATTATGCCCTGCGATGGGTTGGGACTCTGCACAGGGTGTCCCCTGTGTAGGATAAACGGTATGGAAAATGGATGGATGGATGTATGTATGGATGTATGTATGGATGGATGGATGAAAGGATGGATGGATGTATGGATGGATGCATGTATGGATGGATGTATGGATGCATGGATGTATGGATGTATGGATGTACGGATGGATGTATGGATGGATGTATGGATGTATGGATGTACGGATGGATGGATGGATGGATGGATGTATGGATGGATGTATGGATGTATGTATGGATGGATGGATGCATCTATGGATGGATGTATGGATGCACGGATGGATGTATGGATGGATGTATGGATGTATGGATGGATGTATGGATGTACGGATGGATGGATGGATGTACGGATGGATGTATGGATGTATGTATGGATGGATGGATGCATCTATGGATGGATGGATGGATGTATGGATGGATGGACGGATGCATCTATGGATGTATGGACGGATGTATGGATGGATGGATGTATGGATGCATGGACGGATGTATGGACGGATGGATGGACGGATGTGTGGACGGATGGACGGACGGATGGATGGACGGACGGATGTATGGATGGATGTATGGATGGATGGATGGATGGATGTATGGATGGATGGATGGATGGACGGATGGATGGATGGACGGATGGATGGACGGATGCATCTATGGATGGATGGATGGATGTATGGATGGATGGACGGATGGACGGATGCATCTATGGATGGACGGACGGATGCATCTATGGATGGATGGATGGATGTATGGATGGATGGATGGATGGACGGATGTGTGGATGGATGGATGGATGGATGAATGGATGGATTGAAAGAATACGGCACATCCACAACTCTGTCCATCAAATGTAAAAAACTGTGTAGAGAGGGGATTAGTCAGAAAAGCAACCAAGAGTCAACAGACAGCCAGGATTGGCTAGCGTCACTCTGATTGTCAGGAAATGTGCCGTCCTTCATATCTCCAGTTATGCTCCTTGTCACAGATGGCTTTGGCTTCTTCATTCATTCATATTCAAGACCTTCTACCTACAGGGTGAATGCTCAGAACATTGCACCATTTGGAATCCTTTAAAGTTCTTAATACAACAATCGCATAATTTGTTAATACTTTGGCAATGCAAAAATGCACGTAACAAAACAAACAACATGCCAGTCGAGTTCACCGAAGTCAAGTTTCAGACAGAGAGCAGATGGTCGAGACACTAATGTCCCAGAGACCAAACTCTCTCACACTGAGGAAAGAAGAACCAGAAGAGGCGCTAAGAAAATTGTTTAAATTTCTCTTGCCGTGACAGCTTTACCATCCCCGAACATGCAGTTCATCATACCTAAGTGCGTTCCGCAGAAGGAAACATGTTCCTCGTGTCCACAAGTGCTGCGTGCTTCAGCTCTGATGTGCGGAGCTCAGAGGAGGGGTTAGAGGTCAGAGCACCAAATAATCACTTTATGAAACGGAGGAGGTGGAGAGAAGCCAGGCCGTATGCTGCTGTGACCCCACGCCTGGCACAAGACAACCTCGAGATCAAGGCCAATCTCAGCCCTATTCACGCTTCGCCTTGAAACCCAAACAGTCGGCTTATCTCGGTGGAATTGGCTCGACACAATGAAGCCAAGGAAAGAAAAGACAGCCAGGCTGAATGGGTTGCCTTCTCAATGCTCTTTCTGTCTTGTCCTCGTGCTCGTTTCTTCTTCATTCTCTCTTTCTGACGTTTTTTTTTTTCTCTGCAGCATCGGGGGCCCCCACAGAGCGCGGACGGCATCGTCACAAAATTAGACATGATTGCATTGTAATGTTGTCAGACTGTGCAAACGCACAATTTGGTGCACAAGTATGTGTTATCCATCAAACTTTCATTTCTTCTTCTTCTCCTTCTTCTCATGATGCCTTTTATGGAGAAAAACAGTCAGACGCAAATGTGCGGTTTGTTGTGCCGCCGAGGCGCGCGATGACGGAGGCTTGATGATCCTGGCGAGCCGTGCCTAGTTGGCAGCTCTCGCTTTCGCTCTGCCGTTTCCGCCAAGTTCAGCGGCACCTGCAGAATCTAATATCGCTCCCGTTGCGTGCCAAGTCCTCAAACAACAGGCTACGGCATCAGGTAATTATCTTGCTTACAAACGCTTTTTCCCTTGCTTCCTACGTGTTCTTCAAATTTGTATATACACAAAAAAAAAAAAAAAGGAAGAAAACTAAACTTGACACTCACACACAGAGTCACTGCAGAACCCTTTTTATATAAAGCGGCTCTCATGCTTGTGTAACTACATGCAAACGATCGCCTGCATGCGGATAGGGACGTTATGTAACTATTGAGAATATCTTATCTACAGCGCCTTGAAATAAGTATCCCCCCTCTCTTGAACTTTAGAGCTACAACCTGGACTTGGGATCATATGCATGAATCTACACAAAATGGTTCTTAATAGTGAAGTGGAGGGGGACACGGTAGCTTAGTGTTTAGCATGTTCGCCTCACGTCTCCAGGGTCGGGGGTTCAATTCCCCGTGTCCGCGGAGTTGGGGGTTTCCTCCGGGCACTCCAGTTTCCTCCTCCAGTGCAAGGACGTGCGGACTGGCATGTCTAAAGGGAATGTGTGTGTCCCCTGGGATAGGCTCCAGACTCCCCATTAGTTCAGTGGAGTTGATGTGTCATGATCTTGATGTCGAAGTGCCACACGATGTTGATGTAAATACTTCCTGGAAGAACCCAGCGTGTTTTTTTTGTTTGTTTGTTTGTTTGTTTGTTTTTTAAAGAACCGAAACAAATAGCATCATGAAGAGCAAGCAGCTGTCAAAACAAGTGCGGTACAAAGTTCTGGATAATGATCAGTCATGGGTTTGGTTATAAAAAGTATCCCAAAATTTAGCGCAACAGAAACTTATCAGGAGATCGCAGGTTATAGTAATCCTAACATCGCTATTAGCAATCTGTGACCAGAATCCAAGGGGGAGGGGGAGGGATGGCACACTCTCTCTTCCCTGTCAATCACAGAGATACCAGCCAGTCAGGGGTGTCTATGAGCTCATGTATGCAGAAGAACGCAGACCAAGCTCAGTGAAGATCCAAGACTATTTCAGCTCCAGGTTATGTGGAAAAAGGTCGAGGGGTGTGAATACTTATTCAAAGCGCTGGACGTCCATACAGACGTTGAAACGTTCCTTTTGTTTTTGTTCGACGCACAGCTTCAAGACGTCGCTGCAGTGCCCTTTTACACTTCTGTTCCATTAAAACACACCCGAGCTGACTCATTCTCTCGCCACAGACATTTCCATACCGTCTCAGGACGAGCATTCCAAGAGTACACGATTACTTTTCCTCCCCTTGTGTGTGGTAAAAAAAAAAAAAGGGAGGCTGTTCCTCTGAGGCTTGACGATCCCATCGTATTTCTGACCTGTTTCAACTACACACACACACACACACCTCAGTAAAGTTTCTCCGACTGTACCCATTCTGTATAGAGTTTATTCCACAGGGACGGTGAGGAGCCGGTGTCTTTTTCCAGATGGATTGAGCTCTCTCTCAAACACACACACACACACACACACACACACACACACACATAGATAAGTTCTCTTTTTGTCCCACTCTATTTCCATACATACGTATGATATCATACCCTTATCGTTGCACAAGCCTGTTTTTGATATGTAAACACTGAAACCACACACACACACACACACACACACACACACCCTCAGGGCGTTTGTCATCATGTCAGTTGTAATGTGCAGGTGCGAACGTTCTGCTCGCCACCACAAGCGATAATTAGTCGTGCCTCTGACACATCCGACCCTTCAGTGAACTACATTGCGTCGCGCTCTCTACACGTCCTCCGCAATTAAGAGCCGCCTCGAGCGATCGTAAATATTGATTTGAATGGCAGAGAACTCGTTGTCTTAGAAACCCAAGTGCAAAGGCAAGCATCATAATCAAAATATTTGCTGCGTTTCTTCATTAGCAGCTAACGCTTCATCAAAAGAGGTTCGCTACAAGAACAAGTTCTGGGTTAAGCATATTATTTCAGGAGAGCTTTCCAGAATAATCACGCCGCACGAATCACAATTAAAGGCAAATATCGTTTGGAGTGTTAAATGACAGGGAATCAAATTTGCCTGGTGAAAAAGCCAGTTCACTAATCCGTTTGTAGAAGTAAATCTTGGTGACACGCAAGCCAATAGAAACCAAGAGGGTGGGATGTACAGTAGTTTCTTATCTCTAAAAACAAAATGGCCGAACTGCCAATGGTTAAGCAGCACTCGCTGTTGATTTTTGTCACGTTATTTGTTTTTAAACGTTGCTTGTTACTCACGGGAGTTTAAAAAAAAAAAAAAAAAAAGCTCCTCAGATAACCTTCGATAGCTATGTTTCTATCTACATATTTTTACGCGAAAAAAATGAAGGATTCGAACACCAGATGCGAATACAATCTCCAAAATGCGCATAAAACCATATGTGCTCAATTGAGGAGGATCGTTTTTGTATTCCATAACAAGACTTGTCCATCGACTAGGATGGAAACACATTTACTGAATAAATTCCTTCGATGCACATCAGAAAAGTCATGTGACTTTGCCTCAGGATGGCTCAGAAAAGTAAAAACGGCGGAGAGCGAACTGCGGCAGTTTCCCCGCAAGTGCCGATTATGTTCTCTTGAACACGTGGGATGGAATTCGTAGCTTGGATGGAAACATAGCTACAGTACCGACTGCTTATTCTTACCCCACATCAGAGAGGAACAAAATAAGATGAGAACCTGGTACGTCTGCTGCTTCACGCCTTGTGTGAAAGATAAAGCACGACAGAAGCAACTAAGCAAAGTCTGTATCTGAATTCCCATCGTATTCACTATATCCAGATTTGAGATGAGCTCGCATAGTCAGGCTTGCCTTGTTCTCTCTCATATACCGTCATATTAGTCTTTTATTTCATTTTTTAATTCTGTCTTGCTTTGATGTTACATCATGTTCCGTTGTTCCTTCCTTCTCTAGTTCGCATTTTCTATCCCTGCTTTTGTTTTTATATTTATAAAGCGCTGTGTATGAAAGGCGGACGTCTAGACGGTATTGGAAAACCCGTCTCGGACGCTTCTACTCTAGAAAAATCTGCCGACCTCAAAGGCGTGAGCTGCGTCGAGGTGATTTGCATTGTCTGGATGGGGAGCCCGGGAAATTGACTCAAGGACGTCGAGAACACGGCTCTGAATACGAGGAACTTTCCGAGCATAGATATCCATGTAGCTTTCGTACGTAAATCTCCTTCTTGGACTAGAACCCCAGATTCTTAACGCTATGCAATATACAGCACTTGCCTGTCTAATACCTGTCACGTTTTAAAAAGAACTCGATTTTTGAAAAAAATTAAATTATTTAAAAAAACATGTAAGACTCATTAGGAAATGAGAGGTTACTGCACTGTATCTCCTTGAACGTACCACAGAAACAACCACCAGTTTGTCTAGAAGAAGCTTATGGCTCCTTATTTGCATCTGCAGTTTGGCATTCTTATTCTGTGCATCAGAAATAAAAAAAAATTATATATATATATAAAAAAAACAGTTTAATTACAGCGCTCTCTAATAGCTGAAACTTTCAAGTATCCGGCATTCCAAGTTTTGGAAATTTCTAGTACAGCATCCTGTTTTCTGAAGACACCAATGATGCCCAGTTCAGAGTCAATAAAATACACCTACAGTCTTCTCCTGAACTGGACACTCTAATTGGCTGTAGTGCATTTAAAGTGTGTCTGAATTGTCATTCTGCACTTGGACAATAAAGACGGCGGATGAAAATGAATCTACATACAAAACAATAGAGCGAGCGGAGCACCAGACAACAGGATATACTATCCAGGTTTTTCTTTCTTTCTTTCATAAATTCCCTACGGAGGAAACTGACTGGGGCACGCTAATTAAATCTACGTCTCTCTCTCTCGCTCTCTCTCTCTCTCTCTCTTTCTCAAACAACTGAGAAGCTCCAAAGACAATGAGGTACGGCCTGTTAAATTTGGCCATTAGAGACTAAGGTGTCGTTCGTTTTCAAAACAAATGCGATTTTCTCCCGTCGCAAGAAGACACAACTAACGATGAGCGTGTCTGAAACTAAGCATAACGACCTCTTAAAGGCAAACTTGTTCTGACCCTTCATCAGAATCGGTGGTTCATGTCCACATATTCGCTCGAAGTGGCGTGGATTCGAACGGAATGTTTCTGCTAAGTATACCCTTCAGTTCATGAGTGTAAATTTCACACATATTAGCACTACTCGCTCAAACAGCTTAAAGTGATGTTAAGGGTGTAAAAAAAAAAAAAAAAAAAGTTGCCGTGCTCCGGTTTTTTGGTTTTCAGTACTCTAAACCCTGCCAAGCTTCAAATTTAACCCAGTGGTACGTCCACCACCGATTAATTATTCCAACATGCTGCTGGGAAGTCGAACTTATTGACCCACTGAGAGGGAAAATCTCATAACTGCACCATTATTATTATTTTTGGTTTAAAAAAAAAAGACTTGTATGCACTGGAAAGTGCAGCATATTTATCTACAGCTTGATTAAAGCTACATGTTCCTAGACGCTCTAGAATTGGTGGTACATGAGACGAGGTGGTGTCAGACCCATAGCAGAGCTGTACGACTGCTTCACTGTATGAAATTCCCTACAAACTCCCCTGAAAGATCGCAGGCTCGTTTCATTGAACTATAAAAACAAGCCATTAATGAAATACTTATAATATACGTGTAATAATAAACCACTTGCGGGCATGCCGTTACAGGAAAATAATCAACAACGAGGTGGTGTGACGAGTTATTCTTACCACCCCGATGTTGATTATGTTTCCTCTAACAGCAGGTTTTTATTCCTTTTATACCACAGCGATTTACCATCAATTACACCGTACGGTATATGAGCTCGTATTTTTTATCCATTTATAGTTACGCTTAATATTGTGGAACCTCCGTTAGACAAAGCTCCTCTTATCACTTGCATTGTCGTAGCTACGACAAGACGTTCCCTTGCTTTTTTTTCCCTACCTCTTGACAACAACAACAACAACAAAAAAAAAAAAAAACGCAAGAAACTGACTGTTAAAAAAAAGTGCTGACGCTGGAGACTCCTTCCAAAAAAAATATTAAACAAACATAAAAAGAAATATTTCACCATATCTGTGATGATAAATGTTTTCTTTGTTTAAAAAAAAAAAACAAAAACACCGCTTGTTTTTAACTCTTTAATATTAGTTAGTTATGCAGAGCCTTAGGTCTCAGCAAGTTCGATTAAATAAGCCGTTACTATAGAAACAGGGTGACGTGACCCCACGGTTTGCCCTCTATTTTATATACTGTAAATACTTGTTTTGTCGTTAGTGCTGGTTATGTACGGTTATGTACTAAGGAATCATGGCCAGGCTTCAAACTTGGAAAAAAGTGAGAAGACAAAGGGAAAGGGAAAGCTACTGTAAGTAAAGTAGTTTTCTTAGAAACTTTGTGGGCTGCTGGGAAAATATGCATCTTGTCACTCTTCCACGTTAACGGGACTGTCACTACAGAAACCCATCCACTGAGTGACGGTAACACTTCTTTCTGTTTTATTGTCTTACTTCCATAATGGCTTCTTATCTACCATTACAGTCCAACATCCTCTGAATAAGGCTGAAGAACTGAAGAAGCAACAGTCCGAAACTTTTCCTCTCAATTAAACATGGCACCATACTGTATCACCATGCTGCGCTGCTGGATGTAGAAGCTAGTAATGTGAGGGGGAAAAAAAACCCATTTCTGTATGTACATTTTCAGCAAACCTTCTTTTCGTCTCAGTTACATTTCATATCCGGGCCCTTTTGCCTTTGAGGCATCCCAGTGCTTCAGACACTTCCTCAACAAAGCTTAATAAAAGTTTAAGCGAGCGCACTTGCTCGGCTGTGTGATTTCTCCCTAACAAGTGCTCATTTATACATCACACAGGACGCTCCAGACCACTCTCAGGCAGCACGTCCAGAGTGACACGGACACGGTGCTGAGCTAACGCTCTCGGAAAAGCCATCGCGTTTTACAAGTCTAGTCTAAAGACTTGGTCAGGTACATGATACTGTAGAATAAATTTAATAAAATCAACAGAATAAATTTCACTCCATGAATATTATTTGAATGATTAAAACCCAGGGTGCACGGTGGCTTAGTGGTTAGAACGTTCGCCTCACACCTCCAGGGTCCGGGGTTCGATTCTCACCGTGGCCCCGTGTGTGCAGCGTTTGCATGTTCTCCCCGTGCTGCCGGGTACGTTTCCTCCGGTTTCTCCGGGTACTTCCTCCCCCAGTCCAAAGACATGCATGGTAGGCTGATTGGCGTGTCTAAAGTGTCCGTAGTGTATGAATGGGTGTGTGTGTGTGATTGTGTCCTGCGATGGATTGGCACCCTGTCCAGGGTGTACCCCGCCTTGTGCCCCATGCTCCCTGGGATAGGACCCTGTGACCCTGAAAAGGAGTAAGCGGTATTGAAGATGGATGGATGGATTAAAACCCAAACATTTTCTAAATATTTGAACCAAAATATCGCCTGATGTAAGAAAATGTAATCCATGCTATTTATGGCATGCTTTATTTGTATATCTATAAAATCACAGCTGAATTCCAACATTACATGTAATGATTTTATAGTAAACAATTTACAGCGCTTGTTAGAGTCACGCTTTTACTCCAGTTGTGTTCTTTTGAGCCTGTAGTGCGTTATGTACTCTGTACTATGTAACCCCACCGTATTTAGTAAGAATACACAGTATAGTCACCCTAATTGTAGATGTGGACTTTTATTTGGATATGGGGCGGGGGAAGGGGTCATTACTGTATATTAAAAAAGAAATCCATTCCACATGCAGTTTTAAACAAATCAGATGAAACGTTTTGTTGTAAAATTATCCAAATTGCATGAACGCACTGGCGTGTTAGAGCAGGAGAAATTCGACTACATTAGCTATGGTTTAGCACTTTTTCCCTGGCTCACATCTGATTCGAGTTGTGGAGGATATGCTAATCAGTGCATATGTTGAATGTCGTCCAGGGAAAATGTTACATTAATGCAAGGAAGGGAAAATCGCAATTCTGGGAAAGGGAAACTCGCATTTGAAGTAGCCTCTGGTGCGATCATTGGAACAAAAAGAGCCTGAAACATAGATAGACTGAGGGACGTACTGTATTAGACAGAGCTTTCTGGTGCAGAATTTGAGACCATGATAACACCATTGGTTAGTTATGGAGCAATAGTCGATGTACACTATGGAGCAGGGGTCATTTAGTGGTGGACCTTGGTCTGGATGCAGCAAAATTATTTCAAAAAATCCCATAACAGTGATGATAAACATATGCAAATGTATGCCTACCAGTGCAAAACATAAATTAAAAGGTGACTCAGTCATGTAAGTTGCTTATCTGGACCTTTGCAAGCTAGAAATTTTGGCACAGGTGTAGCCAGACCTTTCACAATGGGGTCGCCAGGTTGACTGTAATGACATAATTGGGGTGGCATCCAGGGTGGGGAAAAATACTAATCTGTATCCATAGGAAATAATACAATGCTGCTATTCTTATCTGTGTGTGGCTCCACCGAACATGAAAGGCACATGAAAGCTAAACAGTTTGTTTGTTATCTATTTATCTATTTATTTCCCTATCTATCTTCCAAGCTAGCAAGTATAAATACAATATCACTAGCTAATCAATATAATTATTGGTGGAATATCATTCTTGTACTCTGAAGATGATGTGCGTCAAATCTGGTGATGATTGGACAAAATTTGTAGGAGGAGTAGTGAAAAAATAAGTTTTGACAAAATCCAAGATGGCGGAAATTGACGCGATATGGTGCGTTAAACTCGTCTCGATCCAGAGAATCCAGGGATGTCTGGCTTTTAAATTTTGAACACACTGATCAAATGTTATGACCATAAATGTACTTAAAAAGTAGGCTCAGATTTGACCCGATGGAGGCACTAGATTGTTGGCAGCACTTGGCCCAAATTTGGTCAGAATGTTCCTTAGACGCTCTTCAATCAGTGTGCCAAATTTCAAAACTTTTAACCAGACGTTTCTATTGGCTGCCTGAGACACCCTAGCCAGATGAAGAAGAAAAGGTGGAATAACAGTAGGGTACCTATTCACCTTTGGTGCTTGGCTCCCTAATAATAATAATAATAATAATAATAATAATAATAATAAGGGTGGTACAAACTGGTACAAATTTGAGTTGAATACCCGAGGTATACGGCATACACATCATTCAGGGCAGGACGCAAATGACACAAATGCATCACCTCTAGTTATGATTTTTTGATGTTTAGCAATGAGAGAAACAAGAGTTTCATACAATGAAGTAAGGAGTGAGAGAACAATTGAGAGTGAGAACCCAAGGGGGAAATACTGTTATTATCACTTCCTCCCAGCAGACAAGCCAAACAACACTTGGAGAAAGAAAAGAAGAAGCTAAATGAAACCAGGCTGGCGTTACAAAACAGCATGAAAGACAGAAATAGTGAATAAAAATGTGAGAAACAGAAGGAGTGTCACTGTAAACATCTTTAATTGCCTTGTGGAGAAGCTAATTGGATCAGTCTTCTTTTAAGTCATCCAGTGAGGCTGTGGGAAGAGACGCTCCGGGATCGGAGATTTGTTCAGTTTGGATGGAGCACTAATGCTAATGCTTTGCACAATTTCCTGGAATAAATGCTAATTGTAATCATTTACTGTACATTTCTACAAAATCCCTGTCCTATGCTAATGACTCAATCATCTCTGACCACTAAGCTTCATAAAGATACTCTGGGTCAGCGAGGCGCTCTGGATGTGACCGCGCTGCAGGGTCAGTCTTTTGTAGTAGCCCATTAGCTTGAAATTACAGTCATTTTGACACATTCAAAACAAGAGATCTGAGCCATTAAATCCTTTATGTACAAGCCCCAGTATTTGCTGAGTCATGGTCATTATTTCATTACTCGGCTAGCTCCCAGACACAAGCAGTGGTCAAGAGAGAACCTATTACCCAGGTTCTGGGATCGGGGGTACGTGGGGACGCATAAAACCTGTTTCGTTCGCTGGTTTTTTTCCCCTCTTCCCTCTATTTCTCTTCTTCTTGTTTCTCCTCGTGACAAGACCTTGTTAATGGCTAGTCATACACAGGTAGCAATTTCCTCTGGAGGTCCCCGCTGGTCCCCGTTCCTTATACAACACCCCACTGAGGGGAATGATAAATATTAGCCTCTACCTATTTCGCAGCAATGTATACTTTCTTACTTTCTTTTCTTTACCAGCACATTTCCTGCTGTTCACACCTAGTGCGTCTGAAGCTAGCTACGGTGTGAAGGTACTCACAGAGAATTTAAACAGCGATAGGACCCAGAATGTTTTCCTGTTAGTAATGCTAGCAACGCTAGCAGGCAAAAGCATCATAAAAAAAAAAAAACGGCTCCCTTTTGTAGATTCGGTTGAAGGGATGTCAAAGACATTGTCAGGATGAAGGTAGGTACAGCAGACACGGAGAGACAGTGATGATGTCTGCCTTGCTATGTACTTAAGAGTCTAAAATTAACCTATGTTTGTTTTCCGTTCGAATATATATCACACAAAGTCTTTCTGTTTTGCTGTGCAAGCATAACCAAGGCTGACAAGGGAGAAAAAAAAAATTTAAACCGACTGTTTGTTGAATATTTCGCCTTAGACAGTTACATGGATTGTTTTAGTGCTAATTTACAACTGGCTACTTCGACACAGCCACTAACATTAAAGAAACAGTTCTCTTAGTACACACAAATGTAATTAGACGGTCCTGACGTGCAAGTCCCTACAAGGTCGAGTGGTTTAAATACTTTTAAAAATAAATTTCAATGTTTATATTTTAGCTCAGAGAAAAAGGCCAATTCGGCTTAGCTTCAATATTGATCCAACTTGCCATTACATTGTTCCGGAAATGCCTTAAAATCCATTTCATAAAGCAATAACAGTGTTCACAATACGGAATAATAAACACAAAACCGACCGAGTTAATAGGATAGCCTAAAGGCGATCAACAGATCCTCCGGCATTCCTGAAGGCTATGAGAAAAAGACTGTAATATCTAGAGCTGCAACAACTAATCGATAAAATCGATAATAATCGATCATGAAAATCGTTGTCAACGAATCTCATTATCGATCAGTCGGTCTGCGTCGGTTTACTCATTACGTTACTTCTGTTCGGAAAACACGCCCCGGAGAGTAAATACTAAAGTCGTGTCCCAAATGACGTACGATACACTTACACTATGGAGTACTCTACCATCTAGTGTGTGAATTTTTAGAAAGGTAATATCATCTCAAATGGAACACTAGCGGGTTTTTTTTTTACTAACCGGAACTGTAAGCCACTTCCTAGTCGACGGCGCTTGACGTCACACGCACGTAACGCGACGCCGCTTGCTTCAGCCTCAGAGTCACCGACAATGACTTTCTTCACTTTACTGTTTCTGTCAGCGTTACATTTTATTCCCAACACGACCTCAGTCCTCATCAGACGGAAGCGAAATCATCACGTGACTGAGGAAGAACGTGCAGGGGTGCATTTATATATTAAACACCGCCGAGAAGGTTTATAAACTTTATAACGCGGAGTTTGTGGAGCACGGAAGCACGACAGTGATCGCACGATCGACGAGTTGCTTGAAAGGTTTCATTTAATTTCAGTTTATTGTCATTATATGGCGTATTTGCACGCTTGCAGTGTAAATTCTGTAGTTTATTATAACGGAAGTGATGTGTTAGTAACGAGCCAGCGTTGCTCCTGACGTGCGATGCAGACGTGGTGAGTGTAGCGCGAGTAAGATCTGTAACGTCTATTTAAAACACTATGATCACAAGTAAAATAATATGTCTAAAGGCAGCGAGTAACAGAAACCACAAGGTGCAGTGAAAGGGAGTTTTTATTATTCATTTAGGACTGGAGTTTAATTCAGTGCTTTTTGTGCGTCCATAAAAAATAATGCTATCTATCTATCTCTCTATCTATCTATCTAAATTTATATATATATATATATATATATATATATATATATATATCTTATTTAGTTAGTTTATATTTATATTATATATAAGTACTTATGCATTATTTTTTTATGGATTCACAAAAAGCACCGAATTAAACTACAGTCCTAAATTAATAATATATATTCTTGTGTGTGTGTGTGTGTGTGTGTGTGTGTGTGTGTGTGTGTGTGTGTGTTGGGTTCTTTTCTGTTTTGGACAAACAGTTGTGTAACGTTTTAGTCTGAATGTATATTTGTACCACTCAGTTTGTGGATTTTATTTTAAATAAACACACACACACAAAAAGGCACTGGAAGTTTGCCCCGCCCCATCCGATTAATCAAAATAATAATAATAATAATAATAATAATAATAATAATAATAATAATCGGCCAACTAATCGATTATGAAAATAATCGTTAGTTGCAGCCCTAGTAATATCCAATATAAATCCAGAATCCAGAAAGGATGGAAAATAGAAGTTTTACAAGTGGTTTAATTATTATTATTATTATTATTATTATTATTATTATTAACATTTTAAACAGAGTTTCATGTATACATTTATTTCACTTCTAGAAAAATGCATTATTTAAAAGTAGTAACATGGAACATGTTCCAAAAAGTGTACTGTGACTGAATTTACCTCGGAAATGATTCATCATATCGTCATAGCACCCAGCTTTAGGCATTTATGCAAACGTAAAGTATACTTAAGACTCATTAAAGTACGTTTCAGATAAAGAGAAACCAGGCGATCCGGTTACAAATTAATTGATGGAAATGGTTGAGCGCTCAGGGGCGTGTCCAGGTTTTTAGACATGGGGTGGCGAAGAGGGGGCGAGAAAACACTAAGGGGTGGTTAATTACGTAGGTTAATTAAGGTTACATTCACAGTCAGGTGTAACACAGTGCCGTTATCTGTGTATGTATCTGTTTAGTGCTCCATGTATCTGAAGTGGGCGTGGCCTAAACCAGAATGTTTAATTATTATTATTATTATTATTTCAGAAACACTGAAATGGAAATGAAACAAAGGCCTAGCGGTAGACACGGAATCACTGTACGCATGGTGTGTGTGAATTCTGGCTCGGACAGTTCCTCAACCTCAGCTACATCACTCAAGTTGATCTATAATAATAATCAGTCTCAACTCGGAGATTTCTTTTAAGAATCAACACATATTTGTTTCTACATACCTTCCCACGATATCTTCTAACAATTTTAGTTGGTTTGTTTTCACTACTGGGCTCATTTAAACCACAGCCACCCTGACCGGGCAGTTACTAAGGAGCGCTGCATGTTTATCTCCACATCTGTGGTCTTTCTTTATCTAGCCAGCTTCATATCTATCCACTGAATGAAAGTTAAAAACACATCGTTTTTGTGGCGTCTCTTGGGATCCCAGTCCCGATACACCTAGTCTCACTCTAGTCTCAAATAGATACCCTTGTGAAATTCTCTAAAAGAAGAAAAACTACTGTAATAGTGCGCGCCCTGTTCACGGGCTGTACGTGTATGTGTGTTTGTATTCGTTTAGAACACGTTCTCTGTTTAATTCGGTTACATGCCTAATTTCCAGGGATATCTTGCAGCAGGATGAAATGGCCACACAGTGACTGGATCTGCTTTATAGTCGCTGTATTGCCTCTAGTACGCCAGGGATTCACGGCTGCATGAGCTGTAAGAATAATAGACCTCCCAGAGATGTGATTTGAGGTCAGGGGTGGAAATTGGGGTGGCAAGGCTTATTTCATGTGTGTCAGCTGCCACCCCACCGGCGTTGTCCATCATGGACCCCTGGATCCCTCATTGTGTACAGGCATACACAGTGAAAGATCTGGTAACCACACCACCGGAATAATATGTTCTTTCTAGTGTGAAGATCCGTCTACTTGTATTGTAACACACACACACACACACACACACACACACGAAATCTCTCTCTCTCTCTCTCTCTCTCTCTCTCTCTCTCTTAGAGCGGTGCAAAGAAAGAGTCTCACACTCTCCGTGCGCCTTCTCAGTGCACAAGCGCGCGAGCAGCAGGGAGAACGAAAGAGCACGCACGAGAGAGAGAGAGAGAGAGAGAGACGCGCAGAGAAGACCTCCCTTTTCTCGCTCTGAGAGAGAGAGAGAGAGCTCAAGCTCTGCACAATGTGAAGAGGCAAATTAGCTTTGCAAACTTCCCCAGCAGGCGTCTCAGCCTCCCCGAAAAACAAGAGGGACGCGAGAAGTCGGAGAGAGAGAGAGAGAGAGAGAGCACGAGGCGCGCGCGAGACGCGCTCTTTTCGCTCGGTTGAAAGGTGACATGAGGAGTCTATTCCGTGCGAGCGAGACAGAAGGAGCTCCCTGAATCTCTCAGCTGGTCTACAGGGGAACTTTTGTTCATGTTCATTTTGTTGGTGTGATTTCCGCGGGCAGCTCCACCACCAGCACCACCACCACACCGAGAGGATGGGCGGATTTATCTGCACGCGCTGAGGATTTAATAAATAAATAAATACATCTTTTTTTTGGATGACCGTTGACGGAACGTTTACACCCGAGCGTGCGAAAAGATCTGATAGCACAGGTAAGGTTCTGAAATGACCTCTAAAGGGGAGAGAAAAAAAAAATTTCAAATTTGGATCCTCTACTCAGTATTGTATAATTATAACTCTGCTTTAGGGTTCTACAAGATAGTCTCCATTTCAGTTCTTTAAAGGGATTTATTCAGTTTGTCCCTGTGGGAGAACCTTTAAGACTATCTAGAACCCCAAGGCTAGAGTACTTTATAGAAACATTATAGAGACATTACAGAAACCAAAGACTATGCAGAATCCTTTAAGACTATGTAGAACCCCAATACTAGAGTACTTTAAGACGTTAAAGAGCCCAAAGACTATGTAGAATTATTTAAGACTATATAGAACCCTAAAATCAAATCCTTTAAGACATTACAGAACCAAAGACGATGTAGAATTCATTAAGACATTACAGAACCAAAAGAGTATGTAGAATCCTTTAAGACTATGTAGAACCCTAAAATCAAATCCTTTAAGACATTACAGAACCAAAGACGATGTAGAATTCATTAAGACTATGTAGAACCCTAAAATCAGAATCCTTGAAGACATTACAGTAAACAAAGTCTATGTAAAGCCCTAAAATTAGAATCATTTAACACAAAATAGAGCCCAAAGTATTTGTAGAACCTTTTAAGATTATAGAATACCTAGACTATGTAGAATACTTTAATAATATGCAGAACCCTTAAACTCGAATCATTTAAGACTGTATAGAACCCTAAAACTAGAATATTTTGCACAACATAGAACTCAAAGTATATGTAGAACCCTTTAAGACTATGCAGAACCCAAAGAATATGAAGAACCCTTTAAGACTATGCAGAGCCCAAAGAATATGTAGAAACCTTTAAGACTATGCAGAACCCAAAGAATATGCAGAAACCTTTAAGACTATGCAGAACCCAAAGAATTTGTAGAAGCCTTTAATGACATATAGAACCCAAAGAATATGAAGAACCCTTTAAGACTATGCAGAACCCAAAGAATATGCAGAAACCTTTAAGACTATGCAGAACCCAAAGAATATGTAGAAACCTTTAAGACTATGCAGAACCCAAAGAATATGCAGAACCATTTAAGACTATGCAGAACCCAAAGAATTTGTAGAAGCCTTTAATGACATATAGAACCCAAAGAATATGAAGAACCCTTTAAGACTATGCAGAACCCAAAGAATATGTAGAAACCTTTAAGACTATGCAGAAGCCAAATTATATGCAGAACCCTTTAAGCCTATGCAGAACCCAAAGAATATGTAGAAGCCTTTAATGACATATAGAACCCAAAGAATATGAAGAACCCTTTAAGACTATGCAGAACCCATACAATATGTAGAACCCTTTAAAAGTATGCAGAACCCAAAGAATAAGTAGAACCCTTTAAGACTATGCAGAACCCAAACAATGACTATGTAAAACCCTAAAACTAGAATCCTTTAATGCAATATAGAACCTAAAGAAAATGTAGAACTCATTAATGCAATATAGAACCTAAAGAATATGTAGAACCCTTTAAGACTATATACAACTCAAAGTCCATCTAGAACCCTTTAAGACTATATAGAACCTAAAGTCTATTTAGAATCCTTTAAGACTATGTAGAACCCTAAACCTAGAACCCTTTAATGCAATATAGAACCCAAAGAATATGTAGAATACTTTAACGCAATATAGAACGCAAAGAATATATAGAACCCTTTAAGGCTATGTAGAACCCAAAGAATAAATAGAACCCTTTAAGGCTATGTAGAACCCTAAAACTAGAATCCTTTAAAATGCACAATCCTTTAAGATTATATAGAACCCCATGACTATGTAGAATCATTTAAGACTGTATAGAACCTTATAAAGATCAAGCCTACGCAGAACTCTATTTTTTTGGTTCTACAAAAAAAAAAACAAGCCAACAACCTACATTTATAGCTCCTTAATGTGGTTCTTCGATTTGTCTCTTTGGGGAACCCTTTAAATATCAAGCCCTATGTAGGAGAACCCTACCACAGAGCGTTTCCCCTATTAGAAAAGAAAAGTAGAACCTCTTTAGAAAAATAGAACCGTTCAACACCCAAAGAAGCCTTGAGGCACAGATGCAATCAGAAAATAATCAACAATTATTTAATTAAAAAAAAAAAAAACTAAAATTTCTAAAAGTTACATACTTGCAATTATGAACACCCAAATTTATCCTTATTTATTTATTTATTTATTGATTTTGTATTTCAGAATTAACATTCGTCGGTTAACTCTCTCGTGAATGAAGTTTCTCGTGCACACGAACATGCTTTTGGCGCACGCGGGCTGTGCGCAATTACCACATTAACACCACGGCCAGACCTTTATTTAATTCTCTTTTTCACATACATATTTCGTACGCGATACCAAGCACGTGTGTGTGTGTGTGTGTGTGAGAGAGAGAGAGAGAGAGAGAGAGCGCGGAACATCCCGCGCACGTGGTGTCTGCGCGCGCAGTAAAGAAGCCTTTAGAATAAGGCGCGTGATGACATGAGAATGGACCGTTACAAGCGCGAGCTGAATTTCTCTTTTTAAATTGACTAACCAGTACACAGATCAGAGGACCGAGAGACTTTTAGGTCATTTTTAGCCGCTGTTATGTGAAATTATTAAATATATAAAGAGGCAGAATTACTTGTAAATACTCCAGGAAGAAACAGTGAGGTTAAGGCGGATAATTCAGCTCAGCGGAGACTAATTTATTCACTGGCGACCCAAATTTCAAGGTAGGACTGTCCGCTATTTATTCCCCCCCCCCCAGTACCTATTGTAGGCTATTTATTGTAATAGATATCTATTAAATCAATCATAAACATAGTTATAATCCACCCATACACCCTGTGGTTTAGGTTTCATCTTTGTTTACTGTTGTTCTGTAGGGGGGAAAAACCAGAAAAGGGAAAGTGTTTGTTTATTCCTTTCCTCCCTCAGGCGGTTATGAAATGGCGGTTTGCCAGAGAGAAACTGTTAGAAGAAGCGGTTCACATTTCCGCAAACCCTGGAGGATTAATGGGGATTTACTGCTGGAACGGAGGATTAGAATATGATGCTAATAAACATGTGCTACATTTGTTGGACGTGTTGAATATTCATGAGCTAATATTTGTGACTAACCAGTCAAGCCCCTTACATCCTACACTAGTGTATTATGTATTATTATAAAGTATAGATTTTAGTACTATACTGTAAAAGTTGTTGGTGGAAAAATAAACAAGTTTGGGTCAGTTTGGAAATTTGGGTCCAGTGTGGATTAAGCCAGGATGAGTCGTCATGGTTACAGTGAGTGTGATAGAATAAACATGGCTAAAGTGTGAAAACAGTCCCTCCAGGATGTAGCGATTTTGCAGTCAAGAACGCATCGCGGTATTCAGAAGAGCCTGGAAGTTTTCCGATTTTCCGCAGATTCGTGTCATGGCCGAGACGGGTCATGTGACGTTGTAACACGTGGCGTTCAGCCGAAGCGCTCTTCGGTTCGAACATGAGTACGGTCTCATTTAGCAACAAACCTCACTGCGAAAGACAAAGACAAAACTAATTCATGCAATTGCAATTTCGCCAATTCAAGTAGTCCCACCCCCCCAAAAAAAGGCACAAAATCTCTGCACGTTGCATCGGAATTTTTTTTTAAAAAAGCTGCAGCAAAATCGAGCGTTTTTGGCCGCAACAATCACAATAAAAACTGAAAAATGAAAATAAGCATTTTTGGTACACTTTAAAGGGACAGTATGTTATATGGAAATAATGGTGTGATGCAACACGACGCCCAAGTGGAGTACATTATTTTTGTATAGCGGTACGGTCTGGAGTGGGTTAGTCCGCTTATAGCACAGCAATTTGCCAATGATTACAATGATTAATTTATTAATGTACAATAGACTGAAAGAGAGCGAGGGGGGGGCTGTTACAAAGCACTTACTAACTGTATATATATATATATATATATATATATATATATAGAGAGAGAGAGAGAGAGAGAGAGATACAGAGAGCAGAGAGAGATATCTAGAGAGAGAGAGAGAGGGATATATATACAGAGAGAGATATCTAGAGAGAGAGAGAGGGATATATATATAATTAGAGAGAGAGAGAGAGAGAGGGATATATATATATATATATATATATATAGAGAGAGAGAGAGAGAGAGAGAGATATCTAGAGAGAGAGGGGGATATATATATATATAGAGAGAGAGAGAGATCTAGAGAGAGAGAGGGATATGTATATATATATAGAGAGAGAGAGAGAGGGAGAGAGAGAGATATCTAGAGAGAGAGAGGGATATATATAATTAGAGAGAGAGAGATCTAGAGAGAGAGAGGGATATGTATATATATAGAGAGAGAGAGGGAGAGAGAGATATCTAGAGAGAGAGAGAGGGATATATATAATTAGAGAGAGAGAGAGATCTAGAGAGAGAGAGGGATATGTATATATATATAGAGAGAGAGAGGGAGAGAGAGAGATATCTAGAGAGAGAGAGGGATATATATAATTAGAGAGAGAGAGATCTAGAGAGAGAGAGAGGGATATGTATATATATAGAGAGGGAGAGATATCTAGAGAGAGAGAAGGATATATATAATTAGAGAGAGGGAGGGAGAGAGAGAGATATCTAGAGAGAGAGAGAGAGGGATATATATATATATATAGAGAGAGAGAGATATCGAGAGAGAGAGAGGGATATATATATATAGAGAGAGAGAGAGAGAGAGAGAGAGATATCTAGAGAGAGAGAGGGATATATATAGAGAGAGAGAGAGGGAGAGAGAGAGATATCTAGAGAGAGAGAGAGGGATATATATATATATATAGATAGATAGATAGATATATATATATAGATAGATAGATGGATAGATAGAGAGAGAGAGGGAGAGAGAGGGAGATGGGACATTTTGACTGTTACAAAAGCACTCACACTCGAGACGCCTTCCATAAATGTTAAATAAACAGCTCCTAAAAAAAACCTTCCTCACGTCAACATTTCTATGTTTTACTTTGTTAAACAACATGTTTTTTTAAAAATCTGTTTATTATTAATCTTAGATTATGTTGAGCATCTGCCGCTGTTACTATAGAAACAATAAGCTCATGAATATTAACGAGTCATTCTTGTTACAGCCGGAACTACTTTCCGGAGCAGTGCTGTTAAATAATGCACACCTTTTCCCCAATCAGATTCGAGCATTCAGCTGTGCTGTGCTGTAATATAAATGAATGAATAAGCGTCGTAGTTATGCATTTTAATACGGAACTCAAACGGCATTTTCTAGTTTTTCCGACTGTATTTAAAGCCCAAATCGTACTGTACATTTCAGCCCGACATGTTGCAGTAACATCAGACGGGCGCTGGATTAACGTGTCCCCTCACTTGAGTCGATATCGGGAAAAGAAAACGTGCTTAACTCCAGAGACGCGCCTCTGTTTTAGTCAAACTCTACACCGGGGTGCGCAAACTCTCATGAATAGCACTTAAATAGGCGTTACGTCTTGAGGTTCGAATACTGATGCGTGCAATTTCAGTATTTTCGAATACTGATGCATGCAATTTCAGTATTAGAGCCTCTGCGTGCGCTTAACTCAACTCCGAACACTCTTAACTGATCTCCGGGCCACAATATCTAGCTATTACAGTGCTGAAATACAATTTCAAAACAAAAACCCGAGAAAAAAAAAGACCAAAGATGCAGTTTTTATGTCAGACTTGCCGCTTCTGTCTTGACACGCACGATGGAACACTCCGGAAAACGACTCCTCAGAGCGTCTGTTCCTTTCCAGGCCCGCGTCCCCAACCTGTCGACCCGACGAGTCAAACCCGGCAACCGAGCTGTAAAATGAACCTTTTTCGCGTGTCCTCTTGGACATACTGTGTTGTAATGAGGTATGAAGTTAAAACGTGGGTAGTAAGCTAATCCTTCAGAATATTCCAGACCAGTCTACTGTAGAATTGTTTGAGATATCCCAGCTGTGTTGCGTTATCTACCTCGCTGTTTACCGAACCCCTGCGGTTATGCAAAATCTAATATGTTTCCCCAGCGTCGACAATAAAGTTAAGCCTAATAAACCTGCTTGTCTGAAAGAGTTAGACTCTTGACTCCAGAGCCATGTTGTGGAAAATTTCCGAGCTTATTTACAAAGCGCAGAACACCCAGTCGAGGTGCTAATCAATACACTGCTGTTACAAGTAAGTAGGTCTAAATAAATACAGGCTCAAAGCCAGCGGGGGACCCACAAGGTGAGGTGCGGTAACGATACTGCCAGGCATGAATGATTAGAAAACCGTTTGATCGCGTTTAATATCTTAGGGATTAACATAATGGGAATGTCTTTCACTAGAGACAAGCTGAAATGAAAGTAGACCTTTTTTAATCCTATTTCCTGTTGTTTGGCCAGGTTATATCTCGCGATCAAAAAACAACCCGCTCTCTGTTCCACGTAGGAATTATTACGCCACATCACGGAAATGAAGTAGGTCTTTCCCGTCGTGTGTCGTGATTTGTCATTTCTGATTACACGAACTACATGCGATTCTTCACACACGGTGTGTTGTCTGTCCGCAGCCTGTCTCCTGCCATGTCGTGGTTCCTGTGTTTGTGGATAGCCGTTAGCTGCCTCGTGCTCTGCCAGGCCACCCTGTACGAGACCATCCAGCAGCACCACGTGCCTCGACCCGGCCGTAACGCCATCCAGATCCTCGGTGAGTCCCGCCCTCAGCTCCTCTCTACGCTAAACGCGCCGCGTGTCGAGCCGTCGCCCGTGCGCCGAGCCCGTTTCCTCCGGATCCGCCTTCCTCCCACCGGCTTCATTTTATCTTACGGTGTCTATTTTATGAGTGCCTCCCTGCCGAGCAAATCAGCAGCCTGCTTTCTAGAAGCTGCTGTGTAGTTTTCTCAGATGGTGGTGTGTTACAGAGATGACACCTGGGTTTTTTTTTTTTTTTGGGGCAGGCTACATGCCTTCACTTTGCCTTTTCTGGTCTGTGTCTTGTATTGCTGATGTTCTCTTTTTTTTTTTTTCTTTTTTTTTACAACGCAACCATGCATCCTGGAACACCTGGGAATTCATCATCTAGCCGTCCAGTCATGGAAAACATCTGGAAATTTAGAAAATGGATACAATGCACTGGGAATATCACTGAATAGTGACCTATTAGACTACTAAATTTGCATAAGCAATTAGAGGTGAGGAGAAAACGTGTTAAAACGTCCAAACGTGCTGAAAATGCAGATAGTTTTAAATGCCCTGCTAATGCATTCATTCAGAGGCCTAACTGTTGATAGAGCTGTTGTTCGCTGTTTATAATGCAAATATATGATGAGATATATATATATATATATATAGATAGATAGATAGATAGATAAATATATATATATATATATATATATAGATAGATAGATAGATAGATAGATAAATATATATATATATATAGATAGATAGATAGATAGATAGATAAATATATATATATAGATAGATAGATAGATAGATAGCTTTAAAATAAATTTGCATCACATACAGTAATTAACACGCTCTCCTTGTTGCTTTACTTATTATTAATTAGCATTAACAGCGTTTTCTTGCTAGCTCACATCAGCCTGCGGTGTGTCCAGATGTGTGTCGTGTGTGCCAAACCGATGAGAAATGTACTGCTATGTTATGCAAATATGATTCAGGATGTGAGTCATTCTACCCTGACTTTGCGCGAGTGAAAGCTGTCATGTATGAAATCGATGGCACGTTTTATCTGGAAAAATCCGATTCAGCTTATATGCTGGATTTTTAAAAATGCAGTGGCCGTCGGAATTCTTCCTTGTTACTGTAAAGAAAGTGACATTTCAGGGATAACAGTGACATGCAACGCGACATAACTACAAAGTGCAGTAATACCACACAATACAGGACACTACAATACAACACAGTGAAATATATGATATGATACGATATGATATACATGTAGTACACTATAATATGATATGACAGGTGGGGCGCACGGCGGCTTCGTGGTTAGCGCGCTCTCCACAATGCTCTCCCATGCTTTGGGGTTTCCTCCGGGTACTCCGGGTTCCTCCCCCAGTCCACAGACGTGTTGTAGGCGTTTCCAAATTGTCCGTAGGGCGTGAAAGCGTGTGTGATTGTGCCCTGTTCTGGGCTGTTGACCCCATCCAGGGTGTCCCCTGCCTTGTTCCTGAGTTCTCTGGGATAGGCTCCAGGCTCCCTGCAACGCAGTGTAGGATAAGCGGTACATAAAATGGCTGATTTGACACAATGCCCTCCAGTAATATTGGCACCCTTGCTAAATATGAGCAAGGAAGGCTGTGAAAAATTGCCTTTATTGTTGAACCTTTTGATGTTTTGTTAAAAAGAGCAGAGTGTCTTTGTGAATGTTTTGAACAAGAGATCAAAAGGTTAAACAATAACGACACAGCCTGCTTTGCTCATATTTACCAACGGCGCCAATATTCAGCAGAGCACGCTGTGTGTTACAATACAAGACGGTATGATACAATGCGATACAATACAGCACAATGTAATAGAATAGTATGTGACGAGATACGGTACATTTCAATACGATACAACGTGACCCAATGGGCTAGACGGTACTATATGGTACAATACAATCTCAGACTATACTCTACTAGTGTTCCCAGTGCAGGTCCTGGATGTTCGCTCTTCTTCCTTGCTGTAACGCACTTGATTCAGCTAATAATAGCTAAATAACAGGTGCTCGTTCTGTTATACACTGACTCGACCTCAGTGTGTTAGAGCAGGGGAAGTATTCAGATGTGCAGGACAGAGGTGTATCTGAACCCAGGACTGTAGTACAGTACAGTCAATAACACAAAGCGATGATATACGTCTTTTCTTGAGAAGTGCGGTCCAGACAAATATAAACCAGTTCACGAAGGATCTAGTGTTATAATCACTAATTATGCTGTTGATAATTAAGCCAATGGAGCTGTTGTGATATACATATATATATATATATATATATATATATATATTAAATTGCCATAGTCGGTTAATAAGTGTGGTGTAGCACTTCAGTTGTGTTTTTGTTGGAGGTTTGTCATGGTGTCGCGTATTACAGCGGTCAATACGTGAAGGAAAATTGTTTGTAAGACTGAAATAATGAACTAAGGTTCAATCTGTGCGCTGTCGTCTGGAACTGTAGCTTTGTTTTAATGTCTCTAGCTGCCGTCACCCATTCTACCTTCTGACACACCCACATAGGCAGAAAATAGAGTTCTGTAGCTGTTAGTTATAATTAAACTGTTGGTAGTGGTATTTTAAAAAAAAAATTTTTTTAATGTGCTGTCGGTAAATGATTATTTAATGCCAGTAGTAGCACAAAGAGTGTTTAGTGTTTAAACCCGTGTCGCTAAGGGCGTTACGCTCTCCGGATCCATCGGTCACTTGAATTCCTCTCCTGTAGTTACTGGATCATTTGTAGGAGTCATTCAGTGAAACGCTTTAAGACGTTATAATAAGCTGGGAGATTATCGGTTTAACCGCGAACAGATTCACACAGATGCCACTGCCGCGTGGCTCATTAAGCTTATGAACTGCCGCGTATGTTTTACATTTCGCTCTGATTATCCACCGTTTTACAAGTCGCGAAGCAGATCGGAGAAAGTTCGCGAAGATCGGAACTGATTCCACGCACGACTTGCGTTTGAAGACTCACGAGACAGGGCCGGACAAAATGACAACGATGGCGATTGTTGCGATTAATCAAATATGTGTTTGTTTGTTTGTTTGTTTGTTTGTTTGTTTTTTCCTCAATAAGTTACTGGTGAAGACGTCAAATAATTAAAACGCTACAGTGTAATTCAAACTGCAGTTCATGAGATCTCTGTAAATCTTATATTGCTTACATCTTCAAATAATATGAGGGGTGTGTGTGTGTGTGTGTGTGTGTGTGTGTGTGTAGAATGTGAGATGATGTTTTTATCTCATTATTGGGATCAAGTGCCGTCATAATAATATGTAAATGATGTGACCTGTGAATGTTTCGACCTTATTGCGTGTGTGTGTGTGTGTGTGTATTAATGAGAGTGATTGAGCATCTGAGAATCAGTTTTGTCTCACACACTATCAGTCGTCTTTCTGGTTTCCTCAGCTGACACGTTAAGCATTTGGAGAGCGAGCTTCAGCCAACCCGCTGTAGCACAATAACTCGGGCGGTAGTGTGTAGACATATGTGTGTGTGCGTGTGTGTGTGTGTGTGTGCGTGTGTACGCGTGTGGCTCCAGGCTACACTCCCCCATCAGTATGCTATAAACATCAGTTGCTTTGATCACACAGACTCTGGTGGAAATGACAATTATGTTGCTAGTCAGATTTCAGTGAACGTTTAAGCAGAGCTACAGTTTCAGCGCGGGGGTCAGAAAGGCCCGATTTCCGAGAGGGGCTTCTCTAATCGGTGGAAAACACCGCGTCATGCACAGCGGGTCACGCTTTTAACAGAGTCTGGAAACCATAAGTTTAGCGATAAGCCAGAGTGGTTTATTGGCAGGCAAGATGAATTGCTGTGTTCTCTTTGCATATTTATATCAGCTCCTCGTGTGTGTAATGTATGAAAATGGCATGAAAAGGAAGAGGGTCTGATAAATGACTGAGTTAATAAAGTAGTAGCTGAAATAAACAACAACGAAACAATTAATTAGCTTTTGAGAAAGCTCAGTAATTTACAAGTGGGACAAAACGACAGTTCAGAGTGCGGTACGTTCGTCCGTTCGTTCGTTCATTCATCCACTGATCCACTTCTGTATGCGCTTTATCCTGGTCAGTGGATCTACGCTGCAGTGGGAATACACGCCAGATGGTGTTTCAGTCCATCGCAGGCCAGCGTACACACTATTCACACACTCATTCACACCTAGGGCCAATTCAGAGTAGCCCATCCATTGTGTGGGAGGTGAAAGGAAACCAGAGAACCCATAAAAACAAAACAGTTATTCATTGTTTATTCTTAATGGTTCAATTCAATTCAGTTTTATTTGTACGGCGCTTTTAACAACGGACAGTGTCTCAAAGCAGCTTTACAGATATATATAATCACAGGATACGGATTTGAAGTGTGGGAATTTATCCCTATTGAGGGAGCGACAGTGGCGAGGGGAAAAACTCCCTGAGATGACATGAGGAAGAAACCTTGAGAGGAACCGGACTCAGAAGGGAACCCGTCCTCATCTGGGTCACGACGGATAGTGTGAGAGTAAAAGGAAGTTCGTTATGGTTTTTATATGAAGTCTGTTTGTTGAACTAGTCCACTGTTCACTAAAGGAGACCCGAGTGCAAAACCGCACGTGGTAATCGCAGTCCCAAGACCATCGCAGCAACCGTCGTCCCAGCAGCGCATCGAGAACGTCCATGTGGAATTGGAGTAGATGAAAGCTCCATCCAGGGGCAGGGCGTCCGAACGGATCAGGCAGGTCCGGAGAGCAGAGAGCATCAATATCGCTGGCATCTCCATAAAATCATGTGTGGCTCGACAGAAGGAGAGAATTAGAGGGAGGTAAAGAGAGGGAGAGATTGTTAGGTAAGACTGTGCTTTTTTGAATCAAAGAAAGTCTATTCATGGTAAGCTTGAGTAAACAAATACGTTTTCAGCCTGGATTTAAACACCGAGACTGGTAATGGTCAGACTAGAGCTTTGCTACCAAACTTAAATGTCCATCGTGTTTCATGATAATCTGATTTCAACCACTACAGTTTTGGGCACACTTTTCCTTCACTGCTTTAGCTCATACTTAGAGTTTCTTATGCGTTATTAAAGTTTAAGCACTTTTAGTTCTACTGGCAAAACACAAAAATTACAGAATGGCAATTAGATTAAAAAAAATATATATATATATTACACATTGTCCAGCAAAAAAATGGAATATTTGCGTTTAGGGACTTATTGCAGAGCCACTCTGAGTTTCCTAATAGGATTTCATAATGGGATTATTAGTGCACTTGGTGGGGAAACTTTAAAAAAAAAAATTTTTTTATTCTTTTCTAATATTTATAAATTTTAAAATTTATATATAGTAGACCGTGAGCTTATTGCTCATTGCTAATTGAACAGAAATACTAAAATATATACGCAACTTGACTGATAGTGTATACGTGTACGTATATGTGGGCGTGACAATGAAAACGAGACAAGTTTGTGGAGCGTTTGAGACAGAGGCGAG
>NC_071275.1:18694014-18726514 GCF_023375685.1 Ictalurus furcatus
ATGTGCTGTGTGATCGAGTGTGTTTGGATTATATTACGATTTTATTTCACGCGTGTGTAATCTGTGTAGTCTGCCCTCTGTGTCCTTTTTTTTTTAGCTCTCTCTACTGTATAGACCTTTCTCTCTCACTCCCACTCTCCTCTCGCCGTCACTGCCGAGGATGGTGTTGAGTAACGAGAGTCGCTCGGCTGCTCCATCACCTGCTCGGGCGCCGGTTCCGCTCGGCTGATATCCCACGAGTCCGTGCGGCCCGGTCTCCCCTGCGCCCGGCACTCAGCCGAGATTGATGGCGCTCGGATTCCAGGCAGCCAGTTCTGGTCTCTCAAGAAATAATCCACTACATTGACGGATGAGCCGAATGTGACATGACACGATGCCGGCCCGCAGTGGCAGCGCACCTCATTCTCTCCACACACACACGCAGGGCGTCTGACGGTATGGCTATAATTCGGCCTGGGTCAGGTGTGAGAGCCGCAGGACTTTTTTGGGGACAGTTCTTTCTCTGTTGCAGTAGTAGCCTAGAAAAAAACCCCAAAAAAACCCTTAAATCTCTGCAGCAGCAGCACTCATCGATCAGTTTATGTTCAAGTCGTACATTCTGTGTGTTTTTTAAAAAAAATTTATTTCATGAGAAAATCCACCCACCTGTTTCTTGCTTCGAGCTCTTCTAATGAATTCGGTAGCGAAAAACACCTGCGCTCAAAAACGAGAACGTGAGAACACGTACGCATGACGTGCTAATAAAGCTACGTGCTAATTAACGAATGCGTGTCTGTTTAACTGCCGAGACAAAACTGCTCCGTACGTTAGCAAAGCCGAGGCGGGTTTCCGGACCGCGTTCTGATTTTTCTTGTCCGGTTCCCGGGGCAGTTTTTACATGACCTCCAGGCGTCGGTCAGAAAAAGAAATAAACCTGGTTTTGCCGTTCCTCGGGTAACGCTCTGTAGCAGCCTGCCCCGTGATTCCAGCAGCCCCGATCGTGTAAACGTACAAAAAGCACGCGGCTCGACCCGAATAACCTCGGACCGCGGAGAACTGTCCGCTGCCGCTGTGAAGACACAACAGAAGGTCTTCGTTTATTCCTCGGACGCTCCTCGCAGCAGGACCGCCATTTGCGAAGTCAGCAATCCGTCATGTCTTACGCTGGTGGTGAGTTCTACTGTACGTGATAGTAAACCTCCATGCACGTCCGTGAGTACAGCGTTCCTATAGAAACGATAACGGAGTAGAGCGAGTGTGTTATTATAACCCGGTGAGTTACAGCTGCACTACGGTCAGAGCTGCTGTTATAGAAAACTAATCAACGCCTTCTGACCAATCAGAATCGAGCATCCGGCAGCGGTAGACGTATAAGTAGTGGATGTGTGTAGTGTGTAGTGTGTGTGTGTGTGTGTGTGAGAGAGGCTCTGAATTTTGTCCAGAGCTCCAGTTCTTGGAGGTGTTTGTATTTCTTTTCACTCCTCTCTCTGCCACAGAGCAGTGACGTGTCTTCACCTGAGCGTGTGTTATTAGCCGGCGTGCTGCGGGGCATGCTACGGTGTGTTTGCTAAAGCCAGGTGGCCGTGTTTGGGTGGTGTTACGGCGTGCAGCCGCTTTGAGAGACCAACAGGAATGGGGGAACGAGGCAGCGTCTACTGCCAGTCAGCCTTCAGGAAAATAAATGATGTGTGTGTGTGTGTGAGAGAGAGAGATAGAGATAGAGAGAGAGAGAGGGGGGGCATTAAAGGGTGGTTTGTGTATGCATAGTTATATCACATTTGTGTGAACAATCATCTAATGTGTGTGTGTGTGTGTGCAGGTGTGTGTGCATGTGTGAGCTTGTGTGTATGTATGCGTGTGTGTGTGTGAGAGAGAGAGAGAGAGAGAGAGCATTAAAGGGTGGTTTGTGGTTGCACAGTTATATCACATTTGTGTGAACAATCATCTAATGTGTGTGTGTGTGTGTGTGTGTGAACATATTGCATGTGTGCACGCATTATTATGAGTGATGTGTGAACATCCAGGTGCTCTGTGTGTGTGTGTGTGTGTGTGTGTGTGTGTATAGTGTCAGGACCTGTTTCACTCTTCTAATGTTTACATCAAAATAACATCTGTGTAGTTTAAGGCAAAAACAACAGGATGCAAGAAAAAACAAACAAACAAACAAACAAACAAACACTAAGAGTTCTCCTTAACAGCACGAAGCGAACTCAGGGTTCTTTGGTGTCTTACGGGTTCTTACAGGCTCTTTGTGTCTCCTTCATGGAAAAATAAAACCCGAGATGGAATGTTTACTAACAACTTGGTAAGATGAGTGAAGGGTGGGGCCAACCCTGTTGCTATGGAAACTTATTTCCACCTAATTCTAATGTATCGATTTCAGTAAACAAACAAGGCAGCAGTCAGCGTGTATAGTGAAGCGGAGATATAGGGAGCCATTTTGGAATTGACGGAGCTGTGTGGGGGGAAGAAAAAAAAACACACACACACACACAAAGGCTTTACTTCATGTGCTGTGTGGAATAAAATGTAATCCCGCAACAAAAGAAAAAGAATCGTTCATTCGTTTTAGGCTCATTAATATTCAAATCCAGTCAAACAAGTCCTTTAATTAAAATATCACAAGTGCAGTTAAAAAGAGAAAATAATTGACAGCCTTTTTTGTCAGTGGGGTCAGAGAGTGTGTGTGTGTGTGTGTGTGTGTGTGTGTGTGTGTGTTGGATAATCAGACATGCACAGTGATAACGTTATTAAAGCCCAGCGTGTGTTCTTCATGCTGTCATTGGTGTGTACAGCTAGTTTCACATTGGCAGCGCTTCAGAGGTGCTGATCGCATGGAACGTGTAAAAACTCTCGCCTCGTCGAACCCCGTGGCACCGCGGGCATTCCACATATTAGCCCAAAACAGGTTTAGGAGGAATTTGTCACGCTATATCATATCCAGACAAAGTCAAAACGGGGATCGTTTCACACCCGCTTTTAATTGCGGCCGACTAATTAGGACGGGGAATTGATGGCGGCGAGCGATTTCAATTAAGCATGGCTCAGCGGAATGAATGGCGACGTAATCTGATTTCCCAGCAAATTGGATGGAAGCGGTGCGATCACGGCGGTTCTCACTCATCGCGGCGCTGGCACCAACAGGCTGTTAGCACCCTCGGGCATGAAAGCGAGAGTGTGTCTCTCATACACACACACACACACACACGCAAGGGGTGTAAGGATGTGTCTATTTGATTCAGAGCAACCCTTTCAGTATTTACAGCTGCTTCAGCTCAAGTGTTCTGGGGTCATTTCGGAAGGCGTCTCTGTTTTGGAAAAATTTGATGTCACACTTTTTTTAACTGGTGTTTATTATTTCATGACATTATCAAGTCCATTTCTTTCGACACTGTGTGTGTGTCTGTCAGTCTCAGCGAAGGAGGCGTGGCCTGTGTGTCTGTCAGTCTCAGCGAAGGAGGCGTGGTCTGTGTGTCTGTCAGTCTCAGTGAAGGAGGCGTGGTCTCAGTGTGTCAGTCTCAGTGAAGGAGGTGTGGTCTGTGTGTCTGTCAGTCTCAGTGAAGGAGGCGTGGCCTGTGTGTCTGTCAGTCTCAGCGAAGGAGGCGTGGCCTGTGTGTCTGTCAGTCTCAGCGAAGGAGGCGTGGTCTGTGTGTCTGTCAGTCTCAGCGAAGGAGGCGTGGCCTGTGTGTCTGTCAGTCTCAGCGAAGGAGGCGTGGTCTGTGTGTCTATCAGTCTCAGTGAAGGAGGCGTGGTCTCAGTGTGTCAGTCTCAGTGAAGGAGGTGTGGTCTGTGTGTCTGTCAGTCTCAGTGAAGGAGGCGTGGTCTGTGTGTCTGTCAGTCTCAGTGAAGGAGGCGTGGTCTCAGTGTGTCAGTCTCAGCGAAGGAGGTGTGGTCTGTGTGTCTGTCAGTCTCAGTGAAGGAGGCGTGGTCTCAGTGTGTCAGTCTCAGCGAAGGAGGTGTGGCCTGTGTGTCTGTCAGTCTCAGCGAAGGAGGCGTGGCCTGTGTGTCTGTCAGTCTCAGCGAAGGAGGCGTGGCCTGTGTGTCTGTCAGTCTCAGTGAAGGAGGCGTGGTCTGTGTGTCTGTCAGTCTCAGTGAAGGAGGCGTGGTCTCAGTGTCTGTCAGTCTCAGTGAAGGAGGTGTGTCCTCAGTGTCAGTCAGTCTCATTGTAGGAGGCTCCCTCTCTGTCTCTTTTTTCTGATTGCTCCTTCTCTTTTTTTCTCCTCCCTTTTTTTTCTCTCTGTTACTCTCTTTTTCCTCCTCCGTCTTTTCCTTTCATTTTCCTCATATCTGTCACACTTTCTCTGTGTTTCTCATACTATCACACACTTTCTTCTCTCTCTCTCTCACCCTGTTTTCTCTTTCCTTTATTCTCTTTCTGATTCCTTTTCTCACCCCCCCCCCCTCAACTTCTTTCTGTTTTTTTTCCCCTCTCTGTCCTTTCTCATTTCTCTCTCTCTCTCTCCCTCTTTTTTTCCCTCCATTTCCTCGTCTCTGTCTGGCCCTCAGACGATTTGTCATGGATCAGAAGAGACAATTTGTCATGGATTTGTGCTCTTAAATGTGTGTGTGATAGTGAGGGCAGCCAGTGGAAAAGCTGAAGAATCCTATTACACTGGGTTTTTTTTTTCCTCATTTTTTTTTTTTTTTTGACGGTGCCGTTTGGGGAGGGAGCGGAGAGCGAGCGGAGAGGGAGCGGGCGAACTGAGCCGGAGCCATATGCAGAGCCTCACTCTTTCATTTCCTAAGCGCACGCTGTAAACGCTGAATCATGCAGAACTCCTCTGGAATACTATATTGATGTTTTTTTTTGTTGTGCTATACGGAGCGTGGAAAAGCGTTCGCATCTCTCTGAAATGTGCTGCAGTGTCTGTTTATTTATTTTTTTTCCCAGACACTAACCGTGCAACTTAATTAACCTCCCATGTGTTCTACCTTTTTTTTTTAAACAAAACAAAACAAAAAATACTACACTCCTGTGACTGTAATGGAAATATTTTGTTACAAAAGCACAAAGCCAGAGCCAGAAAGAGTTTTTTAAAGCACATTTAAGTCAGCAAACACAAGATTGCGAGATGATTAGTGTTTACCAAGCCATCTGTTTGAGTGGCAGGTTGCTGTGTGTGTGATTTTTGTGGCTATTTTTCTTCCATGTGAAATAAAAAAACAACAACAACAACAACAGGATTAGATGTTGTGGCCAAGGTGCTGCGCTTTTTCACGCTCATCTTATCCACCCGGGATTCGAACGAATCCTAAAGGGAGCGTAGACGAAATGTTGAGCGCACAGCAGAACCTTGTGTGTCTTTTCCTCTTCGCAGATACAGCTCTCAGAAAACGTGCCTGTCAGGCCATAACCTCAAGGGTACATCTTTTGTGCTTTTAGATACAGAGCCTAGTGGATAGAGTGGACCTTTAAAATCCATTTAGGTTACATAATTGGACGTTGCTTGCTACAGGGGCTTCCCGGAGAGGTTGACTTTCTCGTAAAAGGCGACTTCCTCTAACAGCTCTATATCGATATTTAATTAGCGAAGTAAAATCACTTGCTAGCTAAACACCCTCGAGGAGCTGGAGTCGTCAGGCGACGGCAGCGGGACGTCGAGTAGAACCAAATCAAAACGTCTGACGTGTTCGACAGATGAATCGCACTGTTCCTTCAATGAATTCAGAGCACTTTGGTCCAAGATACTTGTACTACACAATCATTACAGTTGGCTTATGAAACCTCGGACCTCCAGGATTGGAAGTTGAATCCTGTCGGGGTTTTTTTTTTGGATCATTTCAGAGATTTACACAGTCATTCTCATATCTGCTTCCAGAGATTTGAATTTTTTTGTAAACAAAGATAAACAAACCAAACTCGACACCATTGGAGTTTCCTGCCTCCAGGAAGCCTAGTTCTTTTTGTTACTAAACCGTACGCTAGAAATACCGTCGATATATATACTTAAAACTTGAAGGATGGGTTTTGACCTTGCCGTGACCTTGACCCCGTTTGGCTCTATTCCGAAATCTAATAAGTTAATCTGCTGGTTACGATGATAATTCCATAGAAATCCCACAAATATTCAACCGCTCGCTCTTGAGAGATCACGCTAACAAAAATCTCAGCCAGACAGACGCATGGACAGTCTGAAAACATAACGATTCTCTCACTCAGTGAGAGAATCATTATGACGTGATATCTCCAAAAACTGTATCGTGCCAATTTATCGTAATACCGACGCGCTCTGTTGTGCCGCCACTGCGTAAAGGTAGAGTAACAGTAGTCGATTTTTTTTGTTGTTTTATTTTTTTTTACACTTTACATGTACAAATAACTCGGACGATATGTCGAACATGATAAAGAACAATGGATTAAGCCATGGCCTTAGGAAAGGTTTGTAAAGTCGCTGAGAAAACCCATTTGGAAAAGAGACTCCCGGTCCGGAATGCTTGTTTGTGTTTGGATACGCCTCCTGTCAGTCATTTTCATAGGCACTCTACGGGTCAGCTAAGATCCTGGAGGTGGAGCTTCGTGGACACGGGCGGGAATGGAGGACTGTTGCGCTCATTCGATCGCCAAGCCCACCTGCTTATAAGTTATAAGTACCAGTTTTAAGTCTGGGATCTCCATTCCAACGAGATTATTTCCAGTATTTTACCCAGACTGCCCAGTTCCATCTCTAGAAAGTGCTTCAGTGTGTCATCCTTACGTTCCAAAAAAGATCGAACGACTCACTCTTTCTCTCCACGAAGCGTTAGAGCCGCTTCTGGCGCAGTCCACGGTTCCTTGAAACGCTAGAAGTCTCTTTGTTCCCGGCATTTCATCATCATTGAGGAACCGGAGCAGAAGTGAATCATTTCTGTGGCTTCTCGCCGCAGTGTTATTTTAATGCTGAGCGAGCGGCTAATAAACATCGAGTTCCATCCCGCTAATAACAACTAATCACTCCCTGCTGGATGGAAGCGTACAGCTGCATTAGCGCTTATGAAACACAGAAGATTCGTTTAAACATTGGATCTGACCTTTCACCCCAAGACGCGATGACGCGATTCCCCGCTTACTCCAAATGCATTCCGTCAAACCGGACATGCTCGGTGTTTGTACTTCCAAAACAAGTCATCCGACATCAATATTACGACTGCGTAATCAAATCGTAAAGCAGAGTCTTTATTTACACATTTAAGTTTAAAGTGGAGCTATTTTAGCTTTTGTATCACTCCCGGTCCAATTCTAACTTCAAATGTTGGTGGGCGGTGCCCAGGAAGTAGAATGATCCTAAATTGCGCTCAGAAATAATGGCGTCCGGTTGTCCAACATGCCCACTCCATAATGTTGTTCAGCTATAAGCGTGTGCTGTACACTTACTCCTATTCATTTTGGGGGATTAAACAAGCTCTTTCCACTCAGTAATGAATAGTCTAGAATAGTACTTAAGCGTGCGTTTTGAAAAGCAGTAGTTTGTTTAATTAGCGAGCACGTGGTGCTGCCGTTACTTCCGTCGGTATTACATCTGGCTTTACACTCTGAGGATGCGTACTCCGAGCGGCGGCCATTTTGCGTTCACATGTGCAGGTGAAAAGCTAGTATCGTCCAAACTACATCAAGTGTCTGTGATTTGTAGGTAAGAGAGACTGCTTTAGCCTTGTATCTCCCAACGCAAAACCCAAGAAGCTAATCGGCTACGTTTGGCGTAAGTGGAAAATGACGTGAGATCGAATTGGCGCCAGATCTTTCCTGTAACGGCACTCGCAACCGGGTCTTATTTACTCGGTGTTGTAACTAAAGCTCGGCTAAGTTAACGACGACAGACGACCGAGTAACGCGGGAACCGATACGGTAGTCCTCGGACGAGCGACTAATTTCTCAGGTCAACCCACTCGCGTTCATTTCTCTCATCGAGCACCTTTTCCGAACGTGACTGTTACGAGGAATTTGTCAGCAGGTATTAATTTGTCTTCAGAGCGTCAGAGCGAGGGCGGCGCGGAGGTGTAAAACGCGACGTGTGTTTGGAGCAGATTGCGATATGCCGGGTGTGTTTTTACAAAGCTTCACTCTAGGGCTCGTTTTAGCGAGCGCTGTCGTGTTCGAGAAGGCGGCGGCGTACGAGCGCGAGAGCTTCGCTTTGATTTCTTGTCTAAATGAACAGCGACGCATAGACACACACATACACACAGAAACACTCAAAAAAAAACAACCTCTGGTGTCTGTACGAGGCTCCTCCGGTCATGTTTCTACCTCCGTGAACTCTGAGAACATTCCAGAACAGCTGAGATTTTCATTGTACGTCCTCACTGGCATTCCGAGTCGATTACAGTTTCATATCATCATTATTTGGTGTTGCGGTTAAGAAAATCGCTGCAGACACGTATATGTGTGTGTGTGTGTGTGTTTCTTCTTGAGCACGCGGTGGCACTTTTAAAAGACCCTCGTGCTTGTTCACATCAGCATCCAGGCGAAGGATCCCGACATCAGGAACGCCCGAAAGTTCCTGATGTGTTCCTGAAAGAGCGAACGCTAGGGCAAGACGCCGAGCTTTTCCAACCGACATCTATGATTGACGGGCGTATAGAGATTTTCCATTTCCCTGATTTATTGTATAGATCATTGGCTTTTTTTTTTCTCCCATTTTACAGCCCAGGCCTCCACAGAGACTGGAGTTCCATCTCCCGGCAGATTTTATTGACAGCTGCCGGAACGTGAGGAGAACCAAATCTTAGTTATATCGTCGACCGTTCACCTATAAATCTTAAACCGCTGTACGAGACTGTGTGAGAAGCGTCTGTACAGGCATGGAGGGGGAAAACCCCCCACTGAACGACAGTGTATTGTTCACACCGGGTTAAAATACTGCAGTGTGATGTATATCCATGAGACAGATATGATTTCAGATAAGAATTGGAATGGCTCTCTGATGAAACACTACTCAGAAAGGCTTTATTTTGATATCCAGGTTGGAAAAAGACCGCCGAAGAGGGACGGCTGGAAAACGTCGACTCGCGTCTACCAATCGGAAGACGAGTATTTTCTCTGCGATTGCCGGCGTTCTCACGGCCAGTTTAACAAATCGACGACGAGGGTATTTAAGCTCGGCACTGGCGGTACAAGAAGATGCCCCTGCTTCCGTCTGTCCAGCAAAGCCGTGCGTGATGCAATTGTGTGTTTTTAACACCGGCTGGAGGGGATGTCGAGAGATTGTGTCGTGCGGCGTCTCGACTTTCGGCAAATTAGAAATGTCACAAAGCCAGAAGAGCTGCAGGGGAACAGCGAGACGGTGTTATTATGATGTAGGTGGGTTGTGTAGGAGGGTATGTTGTGGTGCAAGGGGAAAGGAGATCTCATTAAGGTGATGTGTGTGTGTGTGTGTGTGTGTATTTGTGCTAGGTGACAGGCCTTCACCTCTGCCTGACATTATGACACTTCCAGTAGCACGGTTTTTCAAAGAAACCGAGGAGGTGGAGAAAGAGCACGCGGGTAAGAGAGCACGGGAATGCGAAGGAGAAGTTTGGGAGTTGCTGGTGCCAGAGCTGTGTCTTTAGAGTGAAGTTTTTCACCGAAATCCAGAAGGCTGAATCTGCGCCCTACGTGTGCATTTAAATCTGAAAAACGAGCACCCGTTTTATCATATACGACACTCATAATAGCGATGTACTTCATTTAAAAATGCCACGCTATGGATAAAACATCGTTCTTCCATCGAGTCCCGTAAACACTCATCACACCCACATGTTCTTGTTGAACATCTCATTCCAGATTTATCCCCCCCTCCCCCCCAGTGGTATTCCACTAGATTTTGGGACGCGGCTCTGGAGATTTGTGCTCATTCTACATGCTACAAGAGCGTCCGTGAGGTCAGTTCGTGACGTTGGGCGAGGAGGCTCCGGTTTCAGGTGTTCAGAGGGGTTGAGGTCAGGGCTCTGTGCAGGACACTCGAGTTCTTCCACTCCAACCCTCACACAGCAGGTCTTCACGGAGCTCGCTCCGTGCACGGGGCCGTCGGCGTGCTGGAACGGGTTTGTACCGCTTAGTTCCACCGAAGAGAAATTGCAATGCTACAGAACACAGACACATTCAATACAACCGTGCTCTTCTATCTTTGGGGAAGATAGAGATATGGGTGGGATGGTGAGGTGTCCACATACTTCTGGCCCTACGGTGTATATCTGTATCTCGTAGAAACTCTGAGAGAAATGAAAGTCTTCTGATACGGCTTTGTTATCTGTCGGCATGTCCCAGAGGAAGACGAGCACCTGTGGGAAACAGTTAAGTACATATGTATTATATATTACATTGTAGTATATTACTATATCCCATGATGCATTTATTGACACGGCTGAACGGTTAAATACGCATGCCTGGCACGCAGCTGTATCGGTATTATTAAACATAGTTCACACTATGAAACGTAATACGCGTAATCATGCGTGGCGGTACAGCAATATAATCTGATTCGGCGTATGCCTTTAATTCCGCGAGGCTTTAATCTCAGATATAAATAAATAAACGCCCGGCGCGTTATTGGAATATGACTGTTAAGCTCGACGGAGCAGTTTAATCCCCTTTGAAAAGCACACGCTTTAATATTGTGTTTAATTAACGTGGACTCTTAATATCACGAAAGCCTAACGCAAAGTTTGAGACGTGTTGTTTTTTTGTTTTTTTTTTTCCCCCGACATCAGCGACTCGTTAAAACGGGACACTTCAGGTGCGTAGCGACTTGTTCTCCCAAAACCTTCCCCACCAGTAGAGGCAGACGGAGCTGTTTCGACGGAGAAGCATCCCGAAGCGCCGTCCCGCCCGCTCCCTCGCGGTACTCGTCCTCCTCTGGTCGCTGGCTGAGGTGTGTGAAGAATCACCTTTCTGCTGGAATTAGTTCAAGCACCACTCGAGCTCGGGATCAATGAACGAGATTTAAATTACACTCAGCTGCAGGAAGCCCCTTCACCTCTGATAGCCGCTGCTCTCCTTCTGCTAGCTAATGGCCTGGTGCTTTAGAGAGAGAGAGCGAGAGAGAGAGAGAGAGAAGGAGGGGGGAGGGGGAGAGGGAGGGGGCGTTCTACATGCCTGCTTAAGCACACGGGGTTCCACTCCTCTGGGATACGGAGCTGTCGTTAATTAATCCAGCGTAATGTCGGATAGTGTGTAGAAACACTGATGCTTCTTATAAGAGCTGTATGTGAAAATGCAGATTCAGTCCCGGATCATGTTTATTTTCTGAATCAGGAAAACTGGTCGTTCTCCTACAAACTCACCTCGGACGTAACCGCGCGGAAATGCTTGTAATCTCAACAGAGGTGGTACAATAGCACTTTTTCTTTTCCGATACTGATGCTGACATTGAGACCTTGAGGATCCTTTGATATCGATACTCATCCATTGATATCGATACTCGTCAGTTGATGTCGATGCTCATCGGTTGATGTCGATACTCGTCAGTTGGTATCGATACTCATGTGTTGATATCGATACTCGTCAGTTCGTATCGATACTCGTCAGTTCGTATCGATACTCGTCAGTTGGTATCGATACTCGACAGTTCATATCGATACTCGACAGTTCATATCGATACTCGTCAGTTCATATCGATACTCGTCAGTTGATGTCGATGCTCATCTGTTGATATCGATACTCATCAGTTGGTATCGATACTCATGTGTTGATATCGATACTCGTCAGTTCATATCGATACTCGACAGTTCGTATCGATACTCGTCAGTTCGTATCGATACTCGACACTTGGTATCGATACTCATGTGTTGGTATAGATACTCATGTGTTGATATCGATACTCGTCAGTTCGTATCGATACTCGACAGTTCGTATCGATACTCGACAGTTCGTATCGATACTCGTCAGTTCGTATCGATACTCGACAGTTCGTATCGATACTCGACAGTTCGTATCGATACTCGTCAGTTCGTATCGATACTCGACAGTTCGTATCGATACTCGTCAGTTCGTATCGATACTCGACAGTTCGTATCGATACTCGACAGTTCGTATCGATACTCGTCAGTTCGTATCGATACTCGTCAGTTCGTATCGATACTCGTCAGTTCGTATCGATACTCGACAGTTGGTATCGATACTCATGTGTTGGTATAGATACTCATGTGTTGATATCGATACTCATGTGTTGATATCGATACTCGTCAGTTGATATCGATACTCGTCAGTTGATATCGATACTCGTGTTCATATCGATACTCGGCAGTTGATATCGATACTCATGTGGATATCGATACTCGTCAGTTGATATCGATACTCATGTGTGAATATCGATACTCGTCAGTTGATATCGATACTCATGTGTGGATATTGATACTCGTCTCCAGTTCAGCGACATTATGGGAAAGTCCCCGTGAAGCGCCTTGAAACGCACAGCATGATTCGACGTGTTGACGTAATTCCCACCGAAACAGGAAGTCAGGGCAGGACCTATCGAGTAGCTCCTCCCCCCTTTTTAAGGGAGGTAGAGAAAGACTGTAGATGTAGAATGTATATATTTTCTAAATGTGAACGTCGTCATTGTTTTGGAGCTTACAGACAGCCTTAAGGTCGAACGTACTCACGCTAAAAGGCCGAAAAATCTCACTTTTGATTTCACGGGGACTTTAAACCTGCCATTTCTTTGGTTTTCGGATGGAATTGAGGTTGTTATAATCGACATTTCGCGCTCATCAATATTCCAAGCGCAAGGCTGCAATAGAGGAGAGCGCGACACGGAATGAAAGCGGGAGGAAAAAATAGTAAAGCACACAAAGAGGGGAAAAAAAAAAATAAACGACAGTAAGAGCACCGACAACAACTTTCTACCGCGGGAGATTGAAAAGAAAATGAAAGACAAATACACGCTGCGGGCGTTAATAATTAAAGACGAGTTGAATTAAGGATGATATTAAGGATATGAAGTGGAAGAAGCATGACCAGGGAGTCCTGAAATGATTTTTATTCCATTTCATAACAACGGATACTGTTTGTATGCTAATGCTGCACGTTAGCGTGGAGGAAACTTTGGAGACATACCAATATATGACAAAAAAGATTCATAATCAATGAATTCAAATCATAATCAGTGCTTAGTCTTAAGGTTTATTCTACTGTGATGAGGTCATATTGGCGCTCTGGCTTCTTAAATACCAGAGTGTAATGTATAAAGGATTCTCAGCACATGTGTATGTATGAGATCTGTAACTTTATTGTAGCTATTGAGCGTTTGCTCTGCACCGCTACTGATAAATAAATTCTCTCAAACTCAACTCTTTCTCTCTCTCTCTCTCTCTCTATATATATATATATATATTATAATATCCTCATATGAGGACAGTTTCGTATTACTCCGTTCCCAAACCTCTTCCTGTTTGAAGATATCGATCAATTTACATAGTTACCCGGTTCCGATAAGCAGAAATAGTGAGGGGGAAATTACAAGTCGCACACTATTATACTTTGGGACTCAAGAGGATATTGAAAAGCTGATGAAACTGACCGATATGATCAAGTAGTATTGCATTGTTATGGAACAAAACAGAATGGAACCACGAGGTTTAACGAAACGATTCCCGAACCGTGATCAAAAGACCCCAAGCGGCGATTACGCATTTACTGTGAGTCTTTAACCGTAGACCACATGACAGAGACTACGTTTACATGGACAGCAGTAATCTAATTATGGAGCTTATTCTGAATAAGACGGTATTCTGATTAAGGTGTGTGCATGAGTCGCTTTTAGAAGATTCCTTTCATGTTCCCGTTTTACACGTCATAGAACGTAGATGGATCAACGTCACACGTCATTACGTCACCGCGCGACGCCGTCCGACGTCCCTCCGGAATTTCACGTATCGACATACGGTTGGTCTTCGTTATGGGAGCGTATACAGTTTTGGGGGTTTTTATTTTTAATTTTACGAACGCTTCAAGTGCGGTTAATTATTTCTCGTGCTGATAGACGACTGCTTGAAGCCGTGGGCTGCGTCCCAAACCGCGTACTTACCGTCTATATAGTAGCCGAGATACATGTACTTCACCTACTATATGGCAAGTAAGTACGCGGTTTGGGACGCAGCCGTGCTCTCTCGTTTGCCGTCAAACGGTTGAGCGCCGCCGTGTGTACGTGTCCTGTCACAGAACGTGGTGAAAACTCTCACACGACGTTAACAGCGTGATTAAGGTGTGTACGTGTCTGTAACGCACGTCCATAATGCGACTAAAACAGGAATACTGCACACGTCTTAATTCCATGTGTGTTTACTTCAATCGGATTAAGGTCATCAATAATCGCTGTTTACATGCTAGTCTCTTAATCAGAGTATCGTCTTAATCGGGTTCGTATCGGATTATCGTTGTCCGTGTAAACGTCCTGTATCTTTCGTTCCTATCATTTAGGACTTGCAAATCCATATCCGGTGAAAGTTTCGGCACGTTCCCGTGCTCATGCTCTCGACTCGACTGTCGCGCCACTCAGTTAGAGTCTCTTGACGTCGCGGAGGTAGACGGACGGAGAGACGCGTCCGTTTATTTTGCTCAACTCCTACGCCGGTGCAACGAGTCAGGCTAGCGAAAAAGACTAAAATAGCACGCACACTGCGCAGTTCAACGAGGCGTGTTTCAAAACACCGCCAAACGCCAGCGCTTCATAGAGAGAGCGAAATTTATTCCATGCTAATTTGTCAAACTAACGAATGAAACAGTCGACGAGACTTGCTGCGAGTTTATTTCACGACCCCGTTTGTGTTTCAAGTACCCCCACATGAGGTCGCGACCTCTAGTTTGGTAATCTCTGATTTAACATTCAAATACTGTGCGCAGCTGTAACTCCGATATAAATGATTCATCCTGACCTCGTGCACTTCAAAAACGAAATATTTTGGGTCGTCTTTTTTTCGTTCGCTCATCCGGCAAACGTTTCGCCCACCAGCGTGTAGCGGCTGCGCCGCTTAAAAACTATCTCTAGTAGATCATCAGCCCAGACGTAGCGGAAATTTAGGCTCAACCGGTGCAAAATGGCCGCAACAGTTAATCACAAGCCCATAAAAACCGACGTGTACTCGGGTTACAAGAGGAACGCCGGATGGATTGCGGGTTCTGATGGAAACCTGAAATATAAGCTGGTGTTTGTTATTGTGGACGTGGGGGAGGGGACACACTGTGGAGCGAGGGAAGAAACGAAGGCGGCCAGGAGGCGAAGCGCGAGATGATTCCCTCCATCCCTGAAGAATGACCACCATCCATCATTATTTGCAGGTGCAATTCTGGCCAGACACGCAGAGCCATCATCATCATCATCTCTGGGAAAGCTGAGCTGCTCGGGCCATTTGCATCTGTCTGCTCGCTGGCATTGCGTGTGTGTGTGTGTGTGTGTGTGTGTGTGTGTGTGTGAGAGAGAGAGACAGAGAGAGAGAGAGAGAGGGGGTGGGTGGGTGGGTAAATATATGTGTTTGCACACATTAATGCATCCTTGTGGGTGCATTTGCAGGAATATGATTGTAGTGGTCTTGATGTGCATGCGCAGGTGCATGCGTGTGTGTGTGTGTGTGTGTGTGTGTGTGTGTGTGGGCAGGTGGGCTCTATTTGATAAAGGAGACCTTGTAATGGCAGCAGAGACAGGTTAAATGAGAACCTGTCAACAGGACTCATGAGCCGGCCGCCATGGCCACGTCTCACACCGTGAATATGGTAATGTTTTAAAGTGAATCACTGACTGCAGATGAGCATCTCCTCTAAAGTGTGTGTGTGTGTGTGTGTGTGTGTGTGTGTGTGTATGAGTGATAGGTGGGGAATCTACAGGGGCCATACTAAAGCATCTGTTGTACGTGTTAATGCCGATAAGCCTGTTAAGACACTGACATGATCTGCGCGCACACACACACACACACACACATTCTACGATACACGATACGTATCCAGATATATAACGTAGCTAGAAAACTGTCTGTAAAACAGCAGTAAAATAAATGTACTATTTTAACGGCTACAACCTTTTAATTACATCAAATCAACGGCATCCGTTCAGTACCGTTTAATTCGTAATCCTTAAAAACCTTTCAAAAAATACATCACCATACCAACATCTCCGGAAAGCGTATCGCGTAATCATTTACGACGACATCTGTGTCATATCGATATATGATATATGATCGCACAGCCCCGCTCGGAACTTTCAGAGTACAGGGACCGCAGCGTTAATCCGAATATCTGGAACATCAAACGGATCCAGAATCGGATTTTCTATACAGAAACCTCCGGTGTGACAAAAATCCCAAGCGTTTGCAAAGTATCTCCGCTCCCCTACGCCCCGGGTAGTAAAGCACGGCTAATAAATTAGCTCCATTTCGTGCAGCGAGACGACTTATAAGGGCTGAACGTTCGAGACGTGGCCTACTGCCTCCAGCTTGTTTTCTTCGCTCGATGCATTAAAGCTTTATCTGCCGACACTTTTGTTCCTCCTACGCCCGTAAAGTCAAGCCGTGTAACCTATAGCGTTTCCATCAGAACCCACTTCCCCGTCATGCCTCGTCCCTGTCACACTCCGACGTTCAGGAGACGTCCCCGTCTCCGCGATCGTATATTTTTAAGCGTATCTCGTCGCGTGGCTCACGTTTCGCTGTTCAGGAGGTCGGGTTTTTAATGGCACGAAGTCTCGCGGCCGTGTTTAATTTCCGTTAACGTCGTCTGATCCGTCGGCGTTTTACCGGGAGCGGCGGAGGGAATCTAATCCGCAGAAGATGGCCGTAAAAAGGCAGCAGATCCGTGGGGTAAATCACGATATTAGTGCTTTAATGGGCCGACGGGAAGGCCATAAAGCCGTGATGTACGGCTGCTGAGGGACCGGAGCGGGAGATGGGATACCCCGACACACAGCGCGGGGAAGAGCAGTCGGCCGTGACCCGGGGAAGTCGACCTGTCCCTTTCACGCTTCTCCACCATCTTTATCTCTCCTTCAGTGTGAAAGCTGAAGCAAAACACATCTGCCTTGCGTTGGTGAACACTGCAACGCATTTCTCTTTATTTTATACATCGTGTCTGGCAAATTTATTATCCATATGTGTCGTGAGGACTTTTTTTTTTCGCTCTGTATGTGTGTGTGTGTGTGTGTGTGCACCGGTGTCACAGAAACCCTTTGTCTCTCGCCAAGCACAGACAAGGGAGCTAATATTTCCCACAAATAATTATCCAATTAGCATCTGAATAGTAAAACCGAGTTCATTTTCAGTACGTTCCAATTACAAGCTGACGAACGAGCAGTCATTATACAACCACCCGATCCCAATAAACGAAAAGCACATGTGCAGATCAGAGCGGAGAGTTCTGTCGAGAACGGCCGGTTCACGCTGAGAACGCCGCGCGAGGAGAACGGCTGTGACCACACGATAATTACCCGGCGTGCGAAGGGAACGAAAGGCATGCGCGCTACGCCGCAGCATGGTGCGTTCGTGCTTCTGCCCCTCGCGTTAATATATCATCCTAATAACAACTGTGATATGCCGTAGCGGATTTCCTGCGCCGGAATTGGTTCGAATCCGAATCCCGCATCCCCTGCATTCTCCGCGCTCCGAGTAACGCCGGTTCCGGCTCATCGGGCGTTTTCCTGACGTCTTCATATAGGTACAGCCCAGAGATTCTCAGGCGGTTTTGTAGCCGCAGACGTCTTTATCCGCGTAGCAGATTCCGGATTCATTCCATGAACGTTGCGAGAAATCAAACGACAGATTGAAATCCTCACTCGGAGGTTAGGAGACGTTCAAATGAAAGTCCAGGCTGGTTTCAAGATTTTAAAGAGAAGGCGTGATTGTATACACGCTGTATGTCTGCGCTACCGAACAGAAGGGTGACGGTTCGAGCCCGGTCATCGCCAAGCTTTCCACCGGAACCCTGTGGAACCTTCCAGGGAAGTGTGAAGAAGACAATTTGACTGTGCGTACTGTAACGTATACGTGACAAACATGTGCTTTCTGGCTGAATGTGGATCGGAGTCACGTGACTGATCACGTGACGGTATTTGCAGTCATGTGCTGTCAGAAATGGAGTCGGAAGTAGTTCACTTTGAGAAGCACCGGTATGGAGAATCCCGTCGAGGGATGTTGAGAGCGTCTGATCTGGATCAGATTCAGGTTGGGAATATAGAGTATACGGTCGGCCCTCCACGTTCATGGAAAAACGTAGAAAAACCCCGTACTACACATAATCTAGTAATTCGGCCTGTTCTCGTAAGGGCTTCACTTTCTTGAGCACTACGCTTTGGACCCATGATTACAGTCGACATTTTTTTATCACGTTAAAGATGCCAAAAGTCGAGAGAGACGCGAGATACGCCGGAAGGCCGCGACGGCGCTCGGGAGATTTTCCAACCTTTTCCAAATCCGGCGCGCGGTCACGTTCCGGATTCTTATTAAAAACCGCCGAGGGAAACTTAACAGAAGACGGGAACCCTGTCTGCAGAGCTCGCCAGAAGAAAGTCCCTGCGAAACACGTCCTGTTTACACGAAACACGTCCTGTTTACACGATTTCAATGTGCGTATCAGTACTTTTTTCTACAGCACATTTGAACAATACCGTCATAATGCCGATAACCGTGACAACGTTTTGCTCACGACGATCGTGATATGAAACTGTCATAGCGTTACATCTCAAGCTAGTACGAAGACGACGAGCGTGGCGTCCCCAAACGGAGTGCCGTTCTTTAGCCCGCGGAAACGTCGCACATCTTTTTAGAATAAATTTGCGTACATATTTACGGTCGTACACGATGAATAGATGAAATATATATATATATACAATTTATCCAACTTTGGCTTTGCAAAACTCCAGAAAAAAAAAATTCCCATTTAATTACCGATGAAACCCGTGAATAATCAAATCCACGGCCGTTAAACCCGCGAACGTGGAGCGCCGGCTGCATGCGGTACTGTGCAGATGTCACGGTCTCGCCGGCAGATGGCGCTGCGGTGTCGACATGCAGAGAGCGCACGTGCACGAGATTGAACTGTTGCCTATGGACACGTTCCTTTGTTTTGGTTTTGGTTCTCTTCCTGTTTAAGCATTGGTTGATGTTCGAGTTTGTGTCGTTATTGATCCCAGTTGTCTGCGTTCTAGCGTGATTGCGTTTGGTATTTAAAGGCCTCGTCTTGCTTTGTACTTCGCGCGGTATTACTTTAGTAACTGAAGGAATGTTCGGGTGAATACGTCTAAGTATGCCAAGCGGTCGTGTCTTCGTGTCCTGCTCTCGTGCCGTGCCTCGACTTTAGTCTCTCGTTCAACCTCGATTATCTTATCCCGTAGAGACCGCGTTTTATGACGTTCCTGATTTCTGTTTCAAACGAACCACGTTGATCCGCGCTTGCTTCTGCCTCCGCTCCCGAGCCGTAACAGCGGAGGTCTTAGGCACCTGTTTTGCACGCCTGTTTTAAACGGAATCCGATTTGTAGACATTTATTTAAAGAGAAATGAATGTTACGGGGAAATGTCTGTATTTTCGATGTCGTTAACGTCCACATCATATAATAGATCACGTTTCCGATGAAGCCTTTTCGAGGACTTTTTTTTTTTTTTTTTTTTTTAACCTGCGAAGACAGAACACCTTGGATGTTCTCCAGGAAGCCAACCTCCAGCTGTGTACCTGAGCGAGAGAGAGAGAGAGAGAGTTTCTGCCGTTCTTTTATTGGTTCTTTTTGCATTTCGGTATTTTTCTGAGGTATCTTCACTTCATGTGCCTTTTTGCTTTTACACAGTCCTGTACATGGAGGGGTTTTTTGGTATGTATTGTATCACGCATTGCTCTGGATTTTACATACCGGGACGTTCGTGGTCGGTCGAGGTACGAGACTCCGGCTCCGTGGCATTGTGTAGAAACCGACGCCCACGTTCAGGTTGTTTAGCGTGACTTTCCGAGGCGGCATTCATGACTGAAACATGCAGCGCCGTTTTCTAAGTGAGCGCACACTCCCACACGCAAGCATGAACGCACTCTCACAGCACACACACACACACACACACACACACACACACACACAAGAGAGTATTATACAGTAGCTTTTCATCCCTCTGTCTTTTTAAGCACGTTCATAGCAACAGCTGAACAAAACCTTGGCTCTTCAGGATGAACCGAGGCAAACACTGAGCCAAACGAATCCACCTGTCGACGTCTTGATTTGTTCTCGAGAACCGTTTCAGCCTCCGAAACAATCCCAGACACGAAACTCGGCTCTCGGCGTGCATGGACGCGCGCTAAAAACGACTTTTCCTGTGATAGCTGAGGAATCAGCTTTCAGACCGAAGCGCACACACACACACACAGTAATTACGGCTCACCTCTTCAGGCGCACGATTCCGCTTCTGCTCAGCCAAGAAAATACGTCAAGCTCAGTCCCTCTGAAATTCAATTCATCAATTCAGCAGCCGTAATGGAGTAAGTGTTCGTGCGCAGAGCCGCGCAGAGGAGACACGACTGGGGAAGTACTGTAGGACAAAACAAAGCCACCGCAACGTCTTCCGCCGGCTTGTTCCAAATCAGGGCTCGCCGTGAACTATGACCCCCCCGGCCCCCCTCCCCCAACCCCGACCACAGGCCTGGAGAGGACCTGTGGAGAGCGACCACAGAATCCCCCACCCCCCCCTCGAATCTCAGGCCTGGAGAGGAGGAGGATGAAGAGATGGAGGCAGGGAGGGCGAGTGAGGGAGTGAGTGAGAGATTGAGGGAGCAGTAAAGGGCACAGAGAGAGATGATGTTTTTCTAGGCAGTGAATGATGGACAGGTTTTCAGCAGATGTAGATGTAGAGCTCCTGTAGCTGGTGCGCTAGGCTGTAGAGGAAGTCGGAGAGAGAGAGAGAGAGAGAAGGACTCGAGGTAGAAGAGGTGTATTTTATACGCTGGACGGGGATTTTACGAGAGACGGTTTAATTCCTTAGAGAACACGAGCGGTGTTAGTTTTCTCTCAGCACAACAGAGTGTCATGAGCCTGTGCTGGATGACCAGCCAGCAGGCATCCATTTTTCTTCCTCTCTCTCTCTCTCTCTCTCTCTCTCTCTCTCTCTCACATACACACACACTCTCTCTCTCACTCTCTCTCATTCACACACACATACACACACACTCTCTCGCACTCTCTTAAAATGTTTTAGCGCACCTACTTGAGCTATCTATCTATCTATCTGTCTATCTATCTATCTATCTATCTATCTGTCTATCTATCTATCTATCTATCTATCTGTCTATCTATCTATTTAAGTAGCTACATGAATTTATTAGATGTAAAATGCTATGGTGGACACATCATGAATGGTTCAAATAGACTGTCACAAGTCTCTCTCTCTCTCTCTCTCTCTCTCTCTCTCTCTGTCATTCATTCTTTCATTTCTTCTTCTCTTCTGTTGCTGCCTTTTACTCCAGCAGAGGTCTTAAGAATACGCCAGAGCCATAGAATCAGTGATGTACAGCAAACATTTTCTTTTTTTTGCAAGTTTTTGTGTGTGTGTGAGTGCGTGTGTGTTATCCTAAATAAATCTTAGATGTTTGAGGCAGCGGAAAATGAAAGGGTCTTTTCTTTTGGTGAAAAAAAACCCCCCACAGAATCAGGGAGCTGCTCATGACTCGGTCATGCTCGCTCACAGCGACCCTCAGAAACCGCGAGCGTCCGGGCCGTTCGCGTTCCGGGTCAAAAGCGTTGACGGACGGTAAAGTCAACACGACGTGAACGCCAGGGCGCGTTGTTGCTGCTAACGAATAAAATGAGCCGCTTCGATTGTACAGGTATTCAACCAGGCTTAGTGTAGCTTCTCCACCGAGAAGGAAAGGTCACGTACGTCGAGATGCGCTTAGGAAGAAGACGTGAAGATCACAAACGCCCGTTCGAGACGCCGCTTAGAGATTCGTTTAGTGGCTTGAAGTGAGAAAATTGCTGTGGTGAGAATAGATACGTTTCAGTTATTTTGGAGAAATTCTTTGCGTCACGCGTCCTCCTCAGAGACGACATTCCTGTCGTTCATGAAAGTTTCAAAAAAATGTATATACACGATCGGCGAATGGCACGAATATAGAAATGTAATAAGAGCACACGTTAATGCCGAGGACTCTGTACATCTCCCGCACACCCGAGGCATGAGCGCGTGTCTGAGACGGGGTTTCGGCTGTCACTTGTCAGGTTCTGTCACGAGGAAAGAGAGGAACATGAAATATTCCGAAGGAAAGATCTCCCTCGTCAGCTTCCCGGTCTGTCTGAAGCGACAGTGATTTAAAAGCGACTTGTTGCTCCGGAGTTCTTCAGGTTGCGTCGTCGCCATCACGCGTTCTTATCTCACTCGTCAGACGAGACGCTCACAGGACACCTACGGTTCAGGGCAGGAGACGGTTCCGCATTTTCCCGCAATCACGTCCGCTCTAAAAAGCTAACATAGACGTCCAAACATAGACGCATCGTCTGCCCGTGTGTCCGTACGAAGCATTAAGCACAACTCGTGACTTTCACCTCGAGCGTGACTTTCACCTCGGGCGTGTCTTTCACCTCGAGCGTGTCTTTCACCTTGCTGTTTTTATCTTTGGCGGCAAAAATCACACGCAAGCCTAGTAATTAGCAGCTCCTCCATTTTGTTTCATTTTCCGCCGGCTCCCACGTCCGTGAAGTTCCATTCGTTCCCACATCTTTTTATTCTCACTTAAGTAAGTCCGTTTTATTTTTAATCCCCCCCCCCCAGATGTTTTGGTCTGATGTCTGGTCACACTCTTTTAGAGTGCGTTTCTTATTCTGAGAGTTGTGAGGCTCACCGCTGTAATACTGAACCACTATCTACTGATTTTATATATACGAGTCAGGGGGAATTGCGAAATCGCCGGATTGCGGAGCAGTGGTGGATACTGAGTGTGTATGTGTGTGTGTGTGTGTGTGTGTGAGAGAGAAAGAGAGAGAGAGTTCAATTAGGAAATGTTATTGTAAAACCCTGCATAATAACTGTTTATGGTTATTGATATCATGTCGTACATTAAAAATAAAAGAGAGCGCAATTTCCCACTAACAATTTTGTGTTGGTTATTAACGCGTCTTGTATAGTTTGTGTAGAAATTCTGATGATTGGAGTATGGCACAGAGCATGGGATGCTTATCTGAATTGTATCGTGTGTGTGTGTGTGTGTGTGTGTGTGTTAGAGCAGTCAGTAGTGTCATTTCTGGTGAATGGTTCTGGTCTTTCCTGCTTTTAGTGCCCGAGCTCCTGCTGTCACTTCATGCTTCACTTCTTCTGCTCTTCACCATCTGAATGATTCCTCTCTCTCTCTCTCTCTCTCTCTCTCTCTCACTATCTATCTCTATCTTTCTCTCTCTCTCTCCTCCTTCCACCACATTCTTGCTATTGTCTCTGCTTCCTCAGTTTCCCTCTTTTGTTCTCTCTCTCTCTCTCTCTCTCTCTCTCTACAGCAAAAGCATAGTGGAAATGTCATCCCTTTTTTTTTTCCCATTAATAATCTTTCTTACATCTCATGGCCGCCAGCCAATGCTTAAAGCATACAGTGTTTCCACGCTTACACCTCTTGCTTTAATCACAGCGTGTCATCTCCCTCTCGGAGAAAGACATGCAGCGGGCCACAGCCTCGAGATCAGCTCGCCCTCTAAACCCACACACGTGCTCGAGGAGATTAAAGAGACGAAACCAGTCCTAGATCAGAGCTCTGGCAGAGTCCTCTTCTCTTAGACTGCAGGGGTTGTCCCGAAGTCCCGGCGAAAAAAAAGATTGCCATACAAACGATTAGCACGCAGAACACAGTGAAACCGTACCTGAGACGTCTGTTCGGTTCAAACACTAAATATTCCGTATGATAATTAAAGTGAAAGTGCTACTGGTTTGTGAATAAAAAAAAAAACAAACTTGGCGTGACATAAAAATGAACGGAATACTAGTTATCAGTTACTAGCATTAACCAGCGTATTGATGGTAATAAACCGGATATTTGCAAACTCTAGGTATCTAGATGTACATTTTTTTTTTTCAGTTGTTGCTTTGCTTTGTTTTGGAGCTGAATGATGTCTGGTTCGTGATGATTGTTGATGTTCCTAGCTATTAGGGCAGATAAATGAGACTTTTAACAACTGGTCGAGGCTGAATGAAATTTAATTGGTGTCTAGGGTGCTGAAATGCAGACAGATAAAAGCGCTGCTGAAATACATGGTGCCGTAAGAGCTATTATCCATGTTGCTGTAATGCATACGGAATACTCGCTTCTGCACCGAGAGCTAAGCTGGACATAGAGACTAGCTGTCTCTAGAGCAGGGATGTCTGTGTACAGTTGTGTCCTCCAACATGGCTGCAGGTTTTCTCTCCACTCCAGTTCTTGTTAGCCAGCTTTAGGCGAAGATGAACTAATTAAACACTTGGAATCAGATGTGACTCCTTCTTCGGTTGGAATGAAAACCTGCAGCCACAGTGCACCTTTACGGGTAGGATTAGACACTCGTATTCCAGAGGGTGCGGTACGTATTTGTTAGTAAGCATGGCAAAGAAAGTAGAAGAGGTCATTTGACTGACACGCTGTTGTTCAAACGCAAACATGCGACGGTATCTTGTATTTGACTGTATAAGACTGAATGGCTAAAAAAGTCACTGTGTCTTGCTTACAGCTATTTCAGGTCAGAATATGGTGTTTGTGGTGCGATTCTGTAATTCGGATGTTTGTGGTGAGCAAAGTGATCTGCGCTACGAAGCCTGTGCCTGCTCTCAGAATTATTATTTTTTGTTGCCGCCGTGGCCCTGAGACAGATTGGATCTTACTCGATACCGTCTATGGTACTGAAAACACCGGCAAAGGGTATAATGGTGTCGACGCTGTCCATGGTGCTGAAACTCAGCTTGTTTGTTTGGACACTCCTGTCCATGGTTCTGAACTTCACTGTGGTTTGATGTTTCTATCCATGGTTCTGAAGTTCAGTGCGTTTTAGTGATGTCGCTGTCCATGGTGCTGTCAGGGGTTCAGCGGGTCGTGGTGCTTGTTCCGGTGCTACACCAGTGTCTCAGTGTGTTACTCTGAAGAAGTCACGCTAAACACAACTACTTTGAAGACAAAGTCACACAAAAATTGTACTGTAAACCCCTATTGGAATTATGCTTCTGTGTGTACACATAAATTATACTGTACGTTCATACTGCCACAGAGATCAAAACAATTATCAATGCTGTCTGTGTAAGATTTGTTTTTCAGCATGGTTTAGTAGGTAAAGAGGCACCTCAGGGTAAATTGTGGCATTTCTAAAGATGAGAGTGCGAATCAGAGTGCATCGTGACGAAGGCTGAGGAATCTTACAGGGCCGGGCACACTGAGAGCCAAACATGGCCACCAGAGCATGCGAGAGAAAGGTCAGCACCTCCATCTGCATTATTCATGAGGTTCAGAGGATTTTCATTTCTCCATAAAGCTCAGCTTCGCTTTCTTCTTCACCAGGACATTGCCAAATCTAATCTTGTACCTTACTGTACTCTCCATATACATCCACCCTGCTGTATCTCCCCTACAAATCCACTCTACTGTACTCTCCCTACAAATCCACTCTACTGTACTCTCCCTACAAATCCACCCTGCTGTACTCTCCCTACAAATCCACTCTACTGTACTCTCCCTACAAATCCACTCTACTGTACTCTCCATATACATCCACCCTGCTGTACTCTCCCCTACAAATCCACTCTACTGTACTCTCCCTACAAATCCACCCTGCTGTATCTCCCCTACAAATCCACTCTACTGTACTCTCCCTACAAATCCACTCTACTGTGCTCTCCATATACATCCACCCTGCTGTACTCTCCCTACAAATCCACCCTGCTGTATCTCCCCTACAAATCCACTCTACTGTACTCTCCCTACAAATCCACTCTACTGTACTCTCCCTACAAATCCACTCTACTGTACTCTCCATATACATCCACCCTGCTGTACTCTCCCTACAAATCCACCCTGCTGTATCTCCCCTACAAATCCACTCTACTGTACTCTCCCTACAAATCCACTCTACTGTACTCTCCCTACATATCCACCCTGCTCTATCTCCCTTTTTTGTTTGATGAGGATGGAGACTCGTAGAACACACAGCCTGAAGATGGAAAACTCTATACGAGGAAACAGTATATCATCCTTGTTTGGTTTGTCCAAGTGCAACAGCACTGTTTAAATATAGCACTCATTATACTGCAAACCTGGGGTGATTGTGTGTGTGTGTGTGTGTTTGTGTGTGTGTGTGCATGTGTGTTCATCAGGGAATGAACCAGTGGGGGGCTTCCACACAACTTGTGTCACCCCAGAGACGGCAATTAAAATGACTCTGGAAGGCGTGTGTGTTTGTGTGTGTGTGTGTGTGTGTGTGTGTGTGTGTGTGTGTTTACATACATATGCCACTCTGCGTGTAAGTGGGTTTTTGTGAAATCTCCCCAGTACTTTGTTGCTGTAATAAGACCCATGAAATATTAACATGCTCCTCTGGCAGAATGCTTCATAAATTGTATTCAGATACTCACCACTCTCGCTTTCTCATAATTTAGAAGGAAAAACACAAGATGAAAACAGTTATTTAAATCCCACGGATGCACCCAAAGATCTTAATATCACTTTAGCATATTGCAATATTGCAAGATGAACAGAACCCTGGTTGTTAAGTTGATCCTGTGATGTGCAGTGACCTTCCTCTGAATCTCAAATCACGGGCGTAACTTGAGAGAGAGTAAATACTACATTATCATCCCATTGTTGACCAAAATGATATGTCTCCAAGTCTATTTCAGGTAAGATGTAGTATTTTTGTATCTGTATGAAGGTGGTTAGAGTCAGATGTATCTGTATGAAGGTGGTTAGAGTCAGATGTATCTGTATGAACGTGGTTAGAGTCAGATGTATCTGTATGAAAATGGTTAGAGTCACATGTATCTGTATGAAGGTGGTTAGAGTCAGATGTATCTGTATGAACGTGGTTAGAGTCAGATGTATCTGTATGAAAATGGTTAGAGTCAGATGTATCTGTATGAACGTGGTTAGAGTCAGATGTATCTGTATGAAAATGGTTAGAGTCAGATGTATCTGTATGAACGTGGTTAGAGTCAGATGTATCTGTATGAAAATGGTTAGAGTCAGATGTATCTGTATGAAGGTGGTTAGAGTCAGATGTATCTGTATGAACGTGGTTAGAGTCAGATGTATCTGTATGAAAATGGTTAGAGTCAGATGTATCTGTATGAAAATGGTTAGAGTCAGATGTATCTGTATGAAGGTGGGTAGAGTCAGATGTATCTGTATGAACGTGGTTAGAGTCAGATGTATCTGTATGAAAATGGTTAGAGTCAGATGTATCTGTATGAAGGTGGTTAGAGTCAGATGTATCTGTATGAACGTGGTTAGAGTCAGATGTATCTGTATGAAAATGGTTAGAGTCAGATGTATCTGTATGAAAATGGTTAGAGTCAGATGTATCTGTATGAAGGTGGTTAGAGTCAGATGTATCTGTATGAACGTGGTTAGAGTCAGATGTATCTGTATGAAAATGGTTAGAGTCAGATGTATCTGTATGAAGGTGGTTAGAGTCAGATGTATCCGTATGAAAATGGTTAGAGTCAGATGTATCTGTATGAAGGTGGTTAGAGTCAGATGTATCCGTATGAAAATGGTTAGAGTCAGATGTATCTGTATGAAGGTGGTTAGAGTCAGATGTATCTGTATGAACGTGGTTAGAGTCAGATGTATCTGTATGAAAATGGTTAGAGTCAGATGTATCTGTATGAAGGTGGTTAGAGTCAGATGTATCTGTATGAACGTGGTTAGAGTCAGATGTATCTGTATGAAAATGGTTAGAGTCAGATGTATCTGTATGAAGGTGGTTAGAGTCAGATGTATCCGTATGAAAATGGTTAGAGTCAGATGTATCCGTATGAAAATGGTTAGAGTCAGATGTATCTGTATGAAGGTGGTTAGAGTCAGATGTATCCGTATGAAAATGGTTAGAGTCAGATGTATCTGTATGAAGGTGGTTAGAGTCAGATGTATCTGTATGAAAATGGTTAGAGTCAGATGTATCCGTATGAAAATGGTTAGAGTCAGATGTATCCGTATGAAAATGGTTAGAGTCAAATGTATCTGTATGAAGGTGGTTAGAGTCAGATGTATCTGTATGAAAATGGTTAGAGTCAAATGTATCTGTATGAAGGTGGTTAGAGTCAGATGTATCTGTATGAAAATGGTTAGAGTCAGATGTATCCGTATGAAAATGGTTAGAGTCAGATGTATCTGTATGAAGGTGGTTAGAGTCAGATGTATCCGTATGAAAATGGTTAGAGTCAGATGTATCTGTATGAAGGTGGTTAGAGTCAGATGTATCTGTATGAACGTGGTTAGAGTCAGATGTATCTGTATGAAAATGGTTAGAGTCAGATGTATCTGTATGAAGGTGGTTAGAGTCAGATGTATCTGTATGAACGTGGTTAGAGTCAGATGTATCCGTATGAAAATGGTTAGAGTCAGATGTATCTGTATGAAGGTGGTTAGAGTCAGATGTATCTGTATGAAAATGGTTAGAGTCAGATGTATCTGTATGAAGGTGGTTGGAGTCAGATGTATCTGTATGAAAATGGTTAGAGTCAGATGTATCTGTATGAAAATGGTTAGAGTCAGATGTATCTGTATGAAGGTGGTTAGTGTCAGATGTATCTGTATGAAGGTGGTTAGAGTCAGATGTATCTGTATGAAGGTGGTTAGAGGCTGTTTTTTTTTTTACATTCCTCTAAAGTAATCAGGCTGGTTTTTATTTTATTATAATCACTTTTATAATTTTATTTTTATTTTATTTTATTTTATTTTAATCACGGATTGTATATAACCAGCATAACTCGTTGACATGCACATCACACTAATGCATATGCTGCTAGTGCGTATCCCATTGCTGCCTCTTTGGAACTGTAGTAGCGAGCCTACTTAAAACGATCGTCATTTTCTTTTCCCCCTCCTCCATTTTCTCCTGGAGTCCCACTCACCGGTCAGCTCTCCCCAACAAAGAACAGCTCCCATCCAGGGAGGACGACGTCTCACAAGTGCTTCCTTCCAAGACACGTGGAACCAGCCATTCACATCTTTTCATAACACACTCAGAGGGAAGCGCAATTTTGCTGTCAGGCTTTGAATTCACAATCTCCGGACAACAAGGCAGATGCTTTTGTGTTGCACCACTGCTATTTGGGCCGGCCCACTTTCTGCGTTATAAAATGGAGTAAAAGGGTCAGCGATAAGGGTTCTGCTAAAATCTCAGACTGTAATAAGACACTGTGTAAAGGAAGCGCGTCCGTGGCCAGCGTTCTGCTTGAATACCTCATGTGTTCACTGACACTGAAGTGCAAGTTAAGTGTGTCAGCATGACCGGGGACATAATTAACTTAATAAATAATAAATAACCAAGCCCAAGTGGATGCACAATGGGACAGGGGTGTTTGCCATGTGTGTGTGTGTGTGTGTGTGTGTGTGTGTTTACTGAGCCCATGTGTGCAAGTGATTTAGATAAGCCTGTGTAATTGCCCTCATTACTGCCACTGTGTTTGAGTAGCTTTGCCGTTCAGGCCGTAGCGGGGATTGAGTGTGCGCTGCAAAGAGGTGCTCGAGCTCGCACGCAAACAAGGCTGGCCACGCGTGGGTTCGTCGCTTCCCCACAAGCGCGCACACACGCAAACACGATAACAACCCAACATGAGGTTAGCAGCTCTGCTGCTCTATAATTTACAGCCTTTCCATTCAGATCTTCCTACACATGCACAAATGCAGACACTCCTGCCGTCTGAGTGATGGCCTGCTAGCTCCGAGCGCGTGTGCTTAATGTCACTGATGCCGGGTCTGGACAAACGCTACGGAGAAATCACCAGCACGCAGCAAGCTTCGCTGTCCTCTCATCAATCCTCCGCTCTATTTATAACACATCCGCAGCTGTGAACAGAAGGAGCAAGCAATTTTCAAAACAGGGACAGGCAGGGAGCAGGCATGGACAGAAACACATTCGGACTGTTGGCTTATATCGAGTACTGAACATCATCTAGTTCTACAACTAACAAATGCAACTAGTTTGTTGTTCTACAACAACTAACTTCATTGGAACTGACAGGCGCATAGGCAACGCCCTTTTCACTTGGACTGACAGACACAGAGGCAACACCCCATTTATGGGACAAACAGGCACAGCAGTCTTTCAACAAGATAGGCAGATAGAGAAGCCACGCCTCGTTCACTAAGGCAGGCAAAACTATCGGGCCGTGCCGCTTTTACTGGGATGGAGAGGCACAGAGGCTATTCCCACTTAAATGGGACTGAGGCATAGAGGCCACACCTCCTTCACTGGGACAGACAGACACAGAGGCCACACCTCCTTCACTTGGACTGACAAACACAGAGGCCACACCTCCTTCACTGGGACTGACAGACACAGGGGCCACACCTCCTTCACTGGGACTGACAGACACAGAGGCCACACCTTCTTCACTGGGACTGACAGACACGGGGGCCACACCTCCTTCACTGGGACTGACAGACACAGAGGCCACACCTTCTTCAGTGAGATTGAAAGATACAGACTCCACACCTCCTTCAATGAGATAGACAGACACAGCGGCCACACCTCCTTCACTGGGACTGACAGACACAGAGGCCACACCTCCTTCGATGAGATAAACAGATACAGCGGCCACACCTCCTTCGATGAGATAAACAGATACAGCGGCCACACCTCCTTCGATGAGATAAACAGATACAGCGGCCACACCTCCTTCGATGAGATAAACAGATACAGTGGCCACACCTCCTTCGATGAGATAAACAGATACAGCGGCCACACCTCCTTCGATGAGGGACAGATACAGAAGCCCCTCTGGAAGACACCAGAAGCCTAATATGAGTATTTTACACTAGATCCTATACTAACTACACTACACCCTGCATCACTTTATACATATAGCCCTTTTCACCCTAAGCTTGGAGCACTTGGTAGCGTTTTTTTACTGTGCTGAGGACGGACATTTTTCAGACTCTTTATTGTTAATAAACCAGCTTTAATTAGGCTATGTTTTGTTTCTGTGTCGCTGCTTGTTTTGTTTTGTTTTGCTTTTTTATTAAGTAGTCCAACATCATTTTGTAAGACAGCATTAATATTTGATGCGCAGGATGTTAATGGTGTTGGCAACATTTTGGCAAGACTTTCTTGATAGTTGTCTCGGCGAACGCTCCTGCCTCATCCTGTTCATTGTATGTACATTTGTAATGCAAATAGAGTCTAATCTGTTGTTTATCCTACAGCGCTGCAGTCCCAGAGCGAGGCTGTTTAAACTATTTAGGTCGTTTATTCCGATGACATTATGCAGCTTATAAATCTCTTGTTTTTGTGTGTTGATATTAATACTTCTTTATTTAACAGAAAATCTTTTAAGACAAAATGTCTCTCAGAAGTCTTAAGAATTAATGTCACACTTGAATCAACACTCAAACGCATTGTTTTTCTCAACGTTTTATAGTCAAATTTAAACCTGCCACATCCTATAGCCTAAACCCTACTGCACTCTCCCTAGATAACCAGCCGAAACCCTACTGCACTCTCCCTAGAAAACCAGCCTAAACCCTACTGCACTCTCCCTAGATAACCAGCCGAAACCCTACTGCACTGTCACTAGATAACCAGCCGAAACCCTACTGCACTCTCCCTAGAAAACCAGCCTAAACCCTACTGCACTCTCCCTAGATAACCAGCCTAAACCCTACTGCACTCTCCCTAGATAACCAGCCTAAACCCTACTGCACTCTCCCTAGATAACCAGCCTAAACCCTACTGCACTCTCCCTAGATAACCAGCCTAAACCCTACTGCACTCTCCCTAGATAACCAGCCTAAACCCTACTGCACTCTCCCTAGATAACCAGCCGAAACCCTACTGCACTCTCCCTAGATAACCAGCCTAAACCCTACTGCACTCTCCCTAGATAACCAGCCTAAACCCTACTGCACTCTCGCTAGATAACCAGCCGAAACCCTACTGCACTCTCCCTAGATAACCAGCCGAAACCCTACTGCACTCTCCCTAGATAACCAGCCGAAACCCTACTGCACTCTCCCTAGATAACCAGCCTAAACCCTACTGCACTCTCCCTAGATAACCAGCCTAAACCCTACTGCACTCTCCCTAGATAACCAGCCTAAACCCTACTGCACTCTCCCTAGATAACCAGCCTAAACCCTACTGCACTCTCCCTAGATAACCAGCCTAAACCCTACTGCACTCTCCCTAGATAACCAGCCTAAACCCTACTGCACTCTCCCTAGATAACCAGCCTAAACCCTACTGCACTCTCCCTAGAAAACCAGCCTAAACCCTACTGCACTCTCCCTAGAAAACCAGCCTAAACCCTACTGCACTCTCCCTAGATAACCAGCCTAAACCCTACTGCACTCTCCCTAGATAACCAGCCTAAACCCTACTGCACTCTCCCTAGATAACCAGCCTAAACCCTACTGCACTCTCCCTAGATAACCAGCCTAAACCCTACTGCACTCTCCC
>NC_071275.1:18731514-18749014 GCF_023375685.1 Ictalurus furcatus
CTCCATCATCTCTATCTGTCTGTCTCTCTCTCATTCCTTCTCTCTTTGACTCTCTCTTTCTGTCTCTCCAACATTATGTATCTCTCTATCTCTCTCTATTTATCGCTCTTTCTGTCTCTCAGTATGTTTGTGTGTTCACCCATTTATTTATTTTATTTGATTGTCTTTAAATCCTGCTTAATTGAAAATGCTACGTCTCACACTCTGTCTGTCTTTCTATCCCTATCTGTCTGTCTCTCTCTCATTATCTGTTCATCTCGCTCTCTCTCTTGCACTCTGTCCCTCTGTCTGTCTCTCACTCTTTGTCTCTCTCTCTCTCTGACTGTCTCTCCATCATTATGTATCTCTTTATCTATCTGTCTGTCTCTCTCACTCTGTCTCTCACGCTTTCTGTCTCCCCATCATTCTGTCTTTCTCTCATCTTCCCTGTCTGTCTCTCTCACTTTCTGTCTCTCTCTCTCTTTCTGTCTCACCATCATTCCTCTCTTTACCTCTCTGTCTGTGTCTATCTCTTTCACTGTCTTTCACTTTTACGTTCTGTCTTTCTGTTCTTCTGCCTCTCTCTCTCTCTCTCTCTCTCTCTCTCTCTCTCTCTCTCTCTGCTTTTTTTCACTCCGTCTCTTCACCAACCTCCAAAATGTCATTACTGTTCTGAATGAATAAACCCTTCAGACAGATTTGCCCTTCCACCATCACAAGTGTGTCTTATCCTGAGAGAGAGAGAGAGTGTGAGAGAGACAGACAGAGAGACAGATGGAGGAGACGTTCCTCTCCCAGTCTCAGTCCTGAGCGCGAGCATTAAAAACAGAGAGAGAGAGCGAGAGACAGAAAGAGCACGCAGAAACAGACGACTTTGCTGTCCTTAAACTGAAGGTCGTGTGAGTTGAGGATGTGTGTAATTGTGACAGTGACGATTAGCGCCCCGCTGTGCCACGCTAACACGCCACGTCGCCTTCGTGCGTGTACAGACGCTTCATTTCAGCAACCCGAGCGCGCGAACGCACACAGCGAAGGAGCAGAAAGCTCTTCCTCCTAATGGAGCCGGCTATTGTGCAGCCACTCCATCCTGCGTGACATTAGCTGGCAGCGTGCGGATGCCATTACACGCCTAGTACTAATGCATGACTGAGATTTCTTACTCCATTCTCCCTCTTAGCTTTTCCTCAGCGTCTGCCTGCATTTCCGTAATTGGAAAAGTGCTTTTGGCTTCCTGTTCTGCCCATACTAGCATTTCCTGTGCTTTGTGTGTACGCTAAAGGTGTGTTCAAAAGCGGCGGGTTTGTAGATAAAGGAGCTTAAATAGAGCTGCACTTGATAAGGGTTAAGGAGAGAGTCTGTAAATAAAATCAATAAAATAAACAAAAGCGAGCGCTCAGGAAATGCTTTAAAATGTCTGCGTGTTTGTGCCATAGCGCGCGTAAGTGTTGCGTTCAATTCCAGTAAAGTTTGAAGGAAGAAAAACAGGATAGGAGTCTGATAAAATGCTGCTCAAACTCCAGCTGAACCTGAACCTAGTGGGCGTGGCCTAATATTGTAAGCACATTTAATTGACAGGTCTGAGAGGGTTTTACAACACATGTACCAATTTGCTCATTAACTTTTGCTCACTAGGTTAGCACCATTTATATCTTTGCGCAATAGGTTAAAATTCGCTCGCTAGTTATATTTTGTTTGCTAGATATATTTCCCTCGCTAGTCAGATTCTGTTTGCTAGACTAGCTTTTGCTCGTTAGATATTGTTCGCTAGTTAGATTTTGTTTGCTAGACTAGCTATCGCTCGTTAGTTATATTTTGCTTGCTAGTTACCTTTTGATCGCTAGTTAGGTTTTGTTTGCTAGTCAGATTTTGCTCACTAGTTAGATTATGTTCACTAGTTAGATTTTGTTTGCTAGCTAGATTTTGCTTGCTAGTTCATTTTTCTTGATAGTCAGATTTTGTTTACTTGTTAGATTTTGTTTGATAGTCAGATTTTGCTTGCTAGACTAGCTTTTGCTTGTTAGTTAGATTTGTTTGCTAGCTAGATTTTGCTTGCTAGTTAGATTTTGTTCACTAGTTAAATGTTACTCGCTAGTTAGATTTTGTTCACTAGGTTAGATTTTGTTTGCTAGTTAGAGTTTGTTCACTATGTTAGATTTTGTTTGCTAGTTAGATTTTGTTCACTAGGTTAGATTTTGTTTGCTAGTTAGTTTTTGTTCACTAGGTTAGATTTTGTTTGCTAGTTAGATTTTGCTCGTTAGACTAGCTTTTCCTTGTTAGTTAGATTTTGTTTGCTAGCTAGATTTTGCTTGCTAGTTAGATTTTGTTCACTAGTTAAATGTTACTCGCTAGTTAGATTTTGTTCACTAGGTTAGATTTTGTTTGCTAGTTAGATTTTGTTCACTAGGTTAGATTTTGTTTGCTAGTTAGATTTTGTTCACTAGGTTAGATTTTGTTTGCTAGTTAGATTTTGCTCGTTAGACTAGCTTTTCCTTGTTAGTTAGATTTTGTTTGCTAGCTAGATTTTGCTTGATAGTTAGATTTTGTTCACTAGTTAAATGTTACTCGCTAGTTAGATTTTGTTCACTAGGTTAGATTTTGTTCACTAGTTAAATGTTTCTCGCTAGTTAGATTTTGTTCACTAGGTTAGATTTTGTTCACTAGTTAAATGTTACTCGCTAGTTAGATTTTGTTCACTAGGTTAGATTTTGTTTGCTAGCTAGATTTTGCTTGATAGTTAGATTTTGTTCACTAGTTAAATGTTACTCGCTAGTTAGATTTTGTTCACTAGGTTAGATTTTGTTCACTAGTTAAATGTTTCTCGCTAGTTAGATTTTGTTCACTAGGTTAGATTTTGTTCACTAGTTAAATGTTACTCGCTAGTTAGATTTTGTTCACTAGGTTAGATTTTGTTTGCTAGCTAGATTTTGCTTGATAGTTAGATTTTGTTCACTAGTTAAATGTTACTCGCTAGTTAGATTTTGTTCACTAGGTTAGATTTTGTTCACTAGTTAAATGTTACTCGCTAGTTAGATTTTGTTCACTAGGTTAGATTTTGTTTGCTAGCTAGATTTTGCTTGATAGTTAGATTTTGTTCACTAGTTAAATGTTACTCGCTAGTTAGAGTTTGTTTACTTGTTAGATTTTGTTTGCTAGTCAGATTTTGCTCGTTAGACTAGCTTTTGCTTGTTAGTTAGATTTTGTTCACTAGTTAAATGTTGCTCGCTAGTTAGAGTTTGTTCACTAGGCTAGATTTTGTTTGCTAGTTAGATTTTGCCGACTAGCTTCAGTTTTGCTCACTAGGTTAGATTTTGCTCACTAAAGTAACAAAATCTATCTAAAATCTAACTAGCAAGCCAACATTAACCTTAAGCCAACATTAAAGAAATTACGTTGAAAGGCTGCAATTAAGTACAAGACAGTTCTTTAGGAAAAATGAAATACAGAAACATCGTGCAGCATTAAAGTAGCTGGAAGAAGAAATACGTTTGGATTGTGAAGGTGTAGAGAATTGCGTGGCTTTGGGGCCGTAACAGAAAAAGCCCAGGGATCTTCTTGATCAGAAGAGTAACCGGATCAGATAGTGATATAACAGGAGAACAGGCTTATAGAATATATAGCTGTGTGAAACGTATACATTTATACAAACGAATAGGACCTTAAAATGAACTCAGGGCTAAAGGACAGGAGATATTCGAAGCCGCTTCAGGAAATGTAGAGCTGAGCGACTAGCACACGGATGCAGTACAGTACTCTAATCCAGACGTGAAGAAATAAAGACATGTTCAAGCACTACACGCTCCAGATCAGAGGTTAGAGAAGACTTCAGCTGTGCGCTGAAGAAACCTCAGCTTTACCACAGAGCTTTTACGCTCGCTGAAATTACAAGCCATGTCGAAGATCAGACCGAGATTTTTCCAGCACACGGCTTCAAGCTGAGCTGGTTATAAGACGTCATGATAACAGCTTCAGGGGGGAAAAAACTCGGTCTAGTTTTCTTTCGGCTTTAGAATGGGATTTGTCACAAAGACTATAACGTGTTTTCCATAGCGAGGAATAAATCACGTGACTCGACGTTTCCACAGAACGGAAGAGACACCGAGGCACATTTGACCCCTTTGAAGAAATTTAGATATGCATATGTAAATGCGTTCATGTAAATACCCGCCCCCCTTCCCTGGCACACCCGTCGTGCATGGCTTGTATTTGCATATTGGAACATGAGTAATTTTTATATTTTATGATGTAATAACACGTTCAGTCCTAACTTCTAAACAGTCTAATGGGTTTTATAAGCAGGAAGTGTAGAAATAAAAAGCAAACAAATAATGAATAAATCTGAGGGTCCATGGAATTTTTCCCCATATTTATTTATTTACTTATTCTCAGTACTGAAGGCAATTATCTTTGAAAACAACTTAAATTTCCAACCATTAAAATGAACCATTATACAGTAATGTTGTTGTTGTTGTTGTTGTTGTTTTTTAAGTATAGTCCCCCTTCAAAACTATTGGACCTTTGGGCCAATTCATTAGTTTGTGCTATACACCGAAGACATTTGGGTTTGAGATCAAAAGATGAGCATGAGAAGAGAGTTTAGAATTTCAGCTTTTATTTCCTGGTATTTATATTTAGATGTTAAACAACATATAACACAGCACATTTTGTATCAGACCACCCTAAAAAAAATACTGGAACACGTGACTGAGCGGTGTTTCTTGTCAGTCCCAGGTATGTCCTGTTAGATCGATTAATAGCCCTGAATATCTCCTCTTGATTTTAGCCTTCAGTTTCACCTGTGAAGACTGCATTTGTTTTCAAAAAGGATAAACCAACATGAAGACCAGAGAGCTGTCTATGGGAGAAAAGCAAACCATTTCGAAGCTGAGAAAAGAGGGAAAATCAGTCAGAGGCATTGCACAAACACTCAGCATAGCCAATACAACAACCACTGGTGTAACAGTTACATGAGTCCATGGTTACAAACATAATGAGGACCCCTGCTCTAAACACAGTTATCAAGGAGCGCTTCATGGTTTTGAAGTCAGAGTGTGTTGAAAAGTGTCTCAGGCTACACCTCGGGGACTCGCTCTGCGGAACGCTCACTTCAGGGACGTCAGTGTGGGTGTCTTCAGAGAATTAGAAACATCTCAGACGTCCTTGGATCGTTTTTTTTTTCTTTTTTTCTCTCATCATTCCGCAGTAATAGGCGTCCATGACATCAGTGTATAAGTATGAGTGCATAAGTATGTGTCTATGTATATATTTGTGGGTCTGTCTGCGTGTGTGCTTATAATAGAAAGAGAAAGAGAGCGCACCTGATTGTCTCAGCCTGTCTGAAGGACACCGGTTTTCATGTCCTAAGAGGGACCAGGGGAGCGATTAGGAACAAGCGAGCCCTTAAACCTGATCTGAAATCGATCCTCAGAGCTGCCTTTAAAAAATGAGCCACCCAAACAGGCTCGCGCTTTCCCAGCATCGCTTCAGCCGGAGAGACACGCGGAAACACTTCGGTCTCGGAGAGGAGACCAGAACGAGAACCCTCGTCTTCAACAGTATCACATTTCCGAATATGCGATCACAGTGAGCGGGGGGAGAATTCGACTCTTAAACCAAATGAATGTCTTTAAAGTGTATTTTCATAACGGACCATAAGTGGTAACCTTAGTTCACAGTACTGTTACCGTGGAAACACTTGAAAATAATGTCAGTACTTCTGATGACGGATGACTTAGGTATGCAGCATAATGACAGCAGGCTTCTGATGCCACTGATGGACATTTCATAATGACGTTGTAACACAAAAAAAACAACAACAACGTGCTAACAAATGGGAAATGGTCTGTCCTTATATAGCGCTTTTTAACTTTAGCGCTGTTTCTCATTCACCCGTTCACACAGACTCATACACCAATGGTAGCAGAGCTACCATGCAAGGCGCTAACCTGCCACTGGGAGCAACGTGGAGTTCGGCGTCTTGCCCAAGGACACTTCGGCTCGTGGAGTCATGTGGCCCGGGGATCGAACCGCCAACACTGCAATTAGTGGACCACCCGCTCTACCACCTGAGCCACAGCCGCAAATATCATGGACCAGTTTAATTTCTAACCTAATTATCCATCCATCCATCCATCTTCTATTGCTTACTCCTTTTCAGGGTCACGGGGAACCTGGAGCCTAGGTTCAAGGACAAGGCGGGGTACACCCTAGACACGGTGCCAGTTAACCTAATCATGCATCAGCCAATCAGAAACAGTTTGAGAAACCAAAACTTTAGGCATAAAAGTAATTCCAAATTTGACCCGATGGTGGCAGCATTTGGCCCAGATTTGGTCAGAATGTTACTTAGACCCTCCGCAGTCAGTGTGCCAAAGTTCACACCTTTTTACCAGACAGTTCTATGGGATGTGATAGACACCCTAACCAGAAGAAGAAGAAGAACGGGTAGAATAACAATTCAAATGTTTGAGTTAATGCTTGATTTAACATATTTTACATTAAAGTTGCCTGGAAAAGTTTGGAGAAAACGATCAAATCTGACTGAAGCCTCTCAGCTCGAGAAAAAAAGAAGGAAAAAGAAACGGCAGATGAACTCTCAGCAACTTCCCGTACAAACGTAAGTAGCTTGTTAGCGTTGTCGTGGCTCTCAAACGATTGCGTACGCTAGCGAGTTGTAACTTTATTTGACGTTCTGTATACGGTTTGTCTGAGTCACTAGCTCGCCTACGATCCCGCTAGAAGTACTGTGACAGAAACCCGTGTGATTAAAAGCGAACACGTTTATACGACATACTATAAAGTCAGAAAGATATCGGTCCTGCCTGTTGTGAATCATTCCATTCTGTAACACGAGTACGCAGTCATCACGTCTCCGGAACCCGAGTCATCGGGGTCCCAGTGCGCAGTGAGCCAGGGTCCGATCTCGTGTACAGCGTCTACCGATTCACCCCCTAGTGGGAGGATTGAAACGCAGCTTCAGTGACGTAATACACTTTAGCCAAGGCCACGGCTTTACGCATTGTTGCATTGTTTTAAAAAAAATAAAAGAAGAAGAAAAGAAATCTACTATCGCACCTTTAATGCTGAATAAATTCTTTTTACTTAAATACACTCTTGTGATAATATTATAAACTGTGATTAAAGAGTGATGAGTGTCGAGATCAGTTTATCAGCACACACCTAACAGCAGGCACCAGCTCAGACCTCAGGTTGCTGCTCAGAGATTGATAGACTGTAGAGGATTCTCTCTCTCTCTCTCTCTCTCTCTCTCTCTCTCTCTCTCACACACACACACACACACTTTCCATTTTTCTTGTTCCTCTCCCATTCTGACCCTCTCCATCTCTCTCTTTAATAAAGCAAGCCTTAATATGTTTCCCTCTAATAGCTTTTTCACCCACTCAAGTACTCAGCCCGCTAAGTGCTACGTCAATGCTAACCTGATTGAAATGTTTCCCCATCTGCATGGAGTGTGTTATTCATCCTGATAGTGTGTGTGTGTGTGTGTGTGTGTGTGTGATTGAAAAAGAAGAGGAATGATAGCTCGCTCTCAGGCACTGTGACTCAGATGCATTTTGGAAATGATGAGATATGAGAAGTGTGTGTGTGTGTGTTTGGGTGGGTGTGTTATAACAGAGATGTATTAGTTCCAGGCTGCCGGTCTTACCCCATGTTTTCTCAGCGCTGAAAGACACTTTAAAAGCTCACATCACTATTAACACCGTTACCACTCGAGACACAACATGTCAGAGCCGAAGCTAAATCCGTCATTAGCGCAGTTCACAGCTGCTTTATGGACCCACACACACACACACACACACACTCACTCATCACCAGGAGAGAAAAGGCAATATAACGCGACTAAGTACAAGCCGAATCTGTCATAATAAGTACTCAGGAGTCACTCGTCTCTTATTGTCAGAGGACACTTATTTATTTATTTATTTATTTATTTATTTATTTATTTATTTATTTATTTATTTATTTAAGAGCAAAGTTATGATTAGGGCTGAAGTGAGTTAAAATGTCCTCACCGCTACCAGTTTTAAGGAGCCGAAAATTCTCCGGCTCAGTAAAGTAGCCTGATTTCTGCGAATAACTAACGGGGTGGAGCTAGGAACCAAAAAAAAAACGGTGGCTTAGCGGTTAGCACGTTCGCCTCGCCCCTCCAGGGTCGTGGATTCGAATCCCGTCTCCGCCCTGCGTGCGCGGAGTTTGCGTGTTCTCGCCGTGCTTCGCCGGTTTCCTCCCCCAGTCCAAAGACATGCGCTGTATTCTGATTGGCATGTCTAAATTGTCTGTAGTGGGAATGTGTGTGTGATTGCGCCCCCGTCCAGGGTGTCCCCGCCTTGTGCCCCGAGTCCCCTGGGATCGGCTCCAAGCTCCTCGTCATCCTCCGTAGGATAAGCGGTATGGAAAATGGATGGATGGATGGATGTTGAGTAAGCACATTATCCTGGTAAGGTTTCACGGTGATTCTGGAGTCTATCCCAGGAACACTGTGCGTGATCCGGGAATACACTCTGCACAGGATGATCACACACACACACACACACACACTCATTCATTCACACAAATAGGGGACGTTTAGCGTCTACCTACAACATGTTTTTTTGGAGGTGCGACGAAACCCGGAGAACCTGAAAGCACCGGGTGGGTGTGTCCTGCAGTGTAGATTCAGTGGAAATAGGTGGACTAAAAGTTTATCAGAGCGCGCCTGTGTGTGCGTGCGTGTGTGTGTGTGTGTGTTCAAAGATGAGCACGCAGCGTAACTCAGATCTATACCATTTTATTACTTCTGATGTTTTCTTTACCAGTTCACGTCCCATGAGGTGATAATACACACACCTGGACGAACCGAGTCGCGTAGCGCTGAAGGATGGAGAACTCGTCGAGCAGACGGAGACGGAGAGATGAAGACACACACACAAAAAAAAAACGAGGCAGTCTTTTAGTACTATTAAATATGACAGGTATGAAATGGAAATTAGTTTCTTTCTTTTTTTCTTTTTTTTGTTTTGCTTCAGGGAAATTAGCTCAGTCTTTTCCACAAAGCGGTGTTTTGATCTCGTCAGACTGAAATCAGTATCAACTACTTTCTGTATTTGTCTGCCTTTATATCTGTAATAGGGAAATATTGCTTTTGCTCCCATGAGGTGAAAAATGGGACCAGACGATAATGATTTCCTAGCCGACCATCTGTACACACACACCCACAGATATACAGATAGTGCTTATCTGCCATATTAGCTTCAGTACCTAAACGTCTACCAATTGAACGCGAATGAAATGTAAACTATCCACCGAGGTCTGCTCTTTAATGCCCGCGTGCTGGATTTCGGGGGCTTTATAAGATTAATCAGGGCTGTCTATGTTTCATTTAACAGGTTTCTGAAACGTCTTAAGAGCATTCGAAGATACTCCGCCGAGTAAACGGCATCGCTCGTATCCGTTCGTCCCTTCATCCCTCCGCTGGAAAGTGTCCATTGTATGCAGCTGCATCATTTATCTATAGCCGAAGTGCAAAGAGAAGGACGGAGAGAGATTTTATTTAAAGAAAGCGAAAAACAAAACAAAAACAGACTCAAAGACTTAACCGTCCTGCCATACGCTGTATTCGAATGCTCTAGACTGCGATCTCAAGCAGAATTTGACAGATTATTACTTCTCACTGTCACGTCCTATCAGAGAAGGAACTCTGGACTGGAGTTCCCAGCAGCCACTGCACCGCAACATCATGTCACATGACCACATGCACCTGAGCTTCATTCTTGTTAACGAGCACTTACGGGTGGTGTTTATAGCTACAGTTTGCACTACGCCGGTTGTCTTTCTTTGCCGTCGTCGCCCGTCGGTGTGTTTACGGTTCGTCTTCGCCTTAGCGTTTTGCCGTAAGTTCTACAGCTACTGTTTTTGTTTGTATTTAAACTGAATCTGATCTGCACTGGCACCCGTCTCCGCCTCCATATCGTGACGATCGCGCTGAACGAGATCCAGAGAGCTCCTGAATGTGTGTCGTGTTGTCAGATTAAGCCTCGCGAAGCACTAAATCTCCTCATTCGAATCTCCGAGGTCTTTGCGAAGGGCATGTCTAATCCCTGAGACGTCTGAGATCTCTTCCCGGCGCGTCTGATCATTCTGCGATACAGTTCCAGAGCCGTAGCCGAAGCGAGTCATCCGTCCGACGTTTGTAGGTCTATACGGAATCATCGCCGTAGCCTCGATCCTCGATGACTTGATCCGAACAGGGTCAAGGTCACAGCAAAGGTCGAATGTCTGAAACAGGCTTCCTACCCGTTATATTGAAATGTGTTTTTAAGGTGTTCCTTCTTGCCTGAAAAACAGACTTTCTGTTCACAAGTTCATTTATTCAACTGCGAAGAAGGAAAAGAAAACGTCCTCGTGGTCATTCTCTGTCCGGCGTTAATGATGAAAATTGGATTTTGGAACGACAGTCAAAGCAGCGGTCACGTTTTGTTGTTTTTATTTCTGTTACAGATATGAAAATCGAATTGGCGAATTTACACGGACAAGGCTTGAAGTCGTGCGTTACGCGTTAAGCTACGTTCGCACTGCTGCAATTCAGCACTGCAAGTCGCCAGTAGGTGTTCCTACTACTGGTTGCCATGGTAACATGTATCAGGACTAGCACTCCACATTGGACAGCGAACCGGTTTTCTTGCCGTTGAAATGAAACAATTCTGCAGGGAGAGTGTTTGTTTGTATATAAAATTCACTACTGTGTGTGTGTGTGTGTGTGTGTGTGTGTGTGTATATATATCCTATGAGATGAAGGAAAAGCAGTGTGTGCTCTTTACCACTGCAGCCATGTGCGTCTGTGGCGAAAGCGCAAGACCGTCTTGGTCCAGGAAACAATCCAGACTCCTGAAGAGGAAAAGCGTTCGGAAGCAGTGATCGCACGAGGCAGCTCCTGTTTAATGGGTTTAACGCTGCGTTTCTGTACAAGCTTGTAGTTCTGCGGTGGACGTGCGCGATTGCAAAGCGTCGTTCGGAATCTTCCGGGTTTTTAACCGTCGCGCTGGTGCGCACTCCTCATCTCAAAAACCTGCCCACCGACAGCCGAAGCAACGGCGTGTGAATCGTGCTGGGAAGTTGAATGGTCAGGGTTAGGGGTCAGGGTCAGGGTTAAGGGTCAGGGTCAGGGTTAGGGGTCAGGGTCAGGGTTAGGGTCAGGGTCATCATCGCTACAGAATACAGGAGCGCTCAGTGTACCAGAACACAACAACAGACTGGATGAACTTCCATAAACTTTCTATCTACCGGAAGCTCTGGGAATTCATGTAGGCTTTTATCACACACACACACACACACACACACACACACACACATACGCTAAAAACTGTCACAGTTCTGCATGTACTCTGAAAGTCATCATAATGCCACGGCAAGCCATCAGCTTTATAGTAACCTCCAGGCATTGCTAAAGAATGCCGTGTGTGTGTGTGTGTGTGTGTGTGTGTGTGTGTGTGTGTTCTCTCCAGAGCGATGCTAAAGCACACCACTGCCCTGCTTTGGGCTGTCAGAATATATTAGTGATGTTGAGTGTGAGGCGAGTGTGTACAGCGAGCTGAAACTCCAAAGATCTGCTGAATTCACAGCGAAATCTCCAGCACTGCTCCAAACACACACACACACACACACACACACACACACACACACACACACAGTAAAGTTAAAAGTGGTTTAAATGGGAAAAATAAAAGGATCGGTGTGTTTACAGACACAGCGTGACTTCCTGTCATCTGTAAACATGAATGAAATCTCAGCTGCACGTTGTTGTGTTCCGGGCGGCCATGTTGGATCAGCAGAATCCTCCTTTCTTCGTTTTTTTTTTAGTTGGGTATCTAGTGAAAGAGAGATGCTGAGGGAGAGACATAATGACAGAGTAGGAGAGAAGGACACCAGAGAGAGAGGGAACCTGAGCGAGAGACAGTTGAAGACAAAGGAGAGAGAGAGAGAGAGAGAAAGAGAAGGAGGAGACAGGAAAAAAACATACGAGTGAAAGACACTGTGGAAGTGAAAAGAGAGAGAGAGAGAGAGAGAGAGAGAGAGAGAGAGAGATCAGAGCTCCCCAGTGACTGATACTGGATTCTGTTTGAGCATGCTAGATATATTAAGTCATCCACAGACAGAACGCTCATCTCACACACACACACACACACACACACAGAGAGAGAGAGAGAGAGAGAGCGAGGCCTATTGCACTTTGTGTCAAGTCTTATTTTAACAGACATAAATAATTTAAACACATGTAGCGGAGCTGCTGCTTTTAAGTGTGTGTGTGTGTGTGTGTGTGTGTGTGTGTGTGTGTGTGATGCTTATCTCTAGTCAGCAAAGTTTTGTCTTTTATTAGTACTGTGCACTAAGTACACAGACAGAGAAAGAGAGACAGAGGGAAAGACAGACAGAGAGAGAGAGACAGACAGAGAGATCGACAAAGAGCGATAGACAGACAGAAACACAGAGAGATAGACAGAGAGAAACAGTGGGGGAGACAAAGAGAGAGAAAGACAGAGGGAGAGAGAGACCGACAGAGGGAAAGACAGACAGAGAGAGAGAGAGAGAGAAACAGAGGGAATGACAGACAGAGAGAGAGAGAGACAGGGAGAGAGAGACAGACAGAGAAAGGGATAGAGAGACAGAGAGAGATCGACAGACAGAGAGATGCAGACAGACAGGGGTAGAGACAGAGAGAGAGACAGAGGGAAAGACAGAAAGAGAGAGAGACAGACAGAGAGAGGGATAGAGAGACAGAGAGAGATTGACAGACAGAGAGATAGAGACAGATAGAGAGAGAGACAGAGAGAGATCGACAGACAGAGAGATGCAGACAGACAGAGGTAGAGACAGAGAGAGAGACAGACAGACAGAGAGAGGGATAGAGAGACAGAGAGAGATCGACAGACAGAGAGATATAGACAGATAGAGAGAGAGACAGAGAGAGATCGACAGACAGAGAGATAGAGACAGATAGAGAGAGAGACAGAGAGAGATCGACAGATAGAGAGATAGAGACAGATAGAGAGAGAGACAGAGAGAGATCGACAGACAGAGAGATAGAGACAGATAGAGAGAGACAGACAGAGAGAGATCGACAGACAGAGAGATAGAGACAGATAGAGAGGCAGAGAGAGAGCGACAGACAGAGAGAGAGAGGCAGAGAGAGATCGACAGACAGAGAGATAGAGACAGATAGAGAGAGAGACAGAGAGAGATCGACAGACAGAGAGATGCAGACAGACAGAGGTAGAGACAGAGAGAGAGACAGACAGACAGAGAGAGGGATAGAGAGACAGAGAGAGATCGACAGACAGAGAGATAGAGACAGATAGAGAGAGAGACAGAGAGAGATCGACAGATAGAGAGATAGAGACAGATAGAGAGAGAGACAGAGAGAGATCGACAGACAGAGAGATAGAGACAGATAGAGAGAGACAGACAGAGAGAGATCGACAGACAGAGAGATAGAGACAGATAGAGAGGCAGAGAGAGAGCGACAGACAGAGAGATAGAGACAGATAGAGAGAGAGGCAGAGAGACAGACAGAGAGTCTGTAGGTGTGTGATGAGTCTCATCATGTTTTTGCCTCACACTCCGTCAGCGATGTGTGAAAAACAGCGTAAAGTAATTCGTCTCACCCGTTAGAATAGTTCCAGTGGTGTGACTGAGACCGAGCCCACACAGATGTGTTTTGTTTGTTTTTGTTTGGTTCGATTTCGCCCTTTTTAACCGTGATTAGTGAGCAGCGGTGTTTGGGAGACGCTCCTCTTCCACACACGCTCCCTAAACCACTCGACACGCTCGAGAGGAGAGGAAACAGCCACACGGGGGGACGGTGGGTTTTTATATACATCGTTCGGCTCCTGAGAGCAGCGGCACGAGCGTCTCCCAACTCGACTCTGCGCTCCAGGGGTCAAAGGTTAAGAAGTCCACAGTGAAATGATTAGAGATGTGATGAGGGATCGGGGGAGTGGGTCAGCAGTTACAGAAAGAGACCTCTCATCGATCACACACTCGCTCACCCGTTCACTCTCTCTCACACACACACACACACACACACACACACCATTATAATCGGTAGAGGACCAAGGAGAGTCCAGGGTCACCTCTGCTTGCCTGTTCTCTCTCTTTCTCTCTCTCTGTCACACACACACAGATTTCACTCTGGTCTTTTTGAATGATTCACTAAAGCAAATGAATCAGTATCACTTACTGGCACACACTGAGTCATCCATTTTGTTCAGTTGCTGCTGACGGGGTCGGTTTTTATGAAACTTAGACCGTACATCGGTTCGTGAGTTGATTTTTAAGCATCCGTGAGTTGTATTTTCTATTTCGTGTTTGTAGAATTTGTTCTGCGTCACATGATTCAGTGAATCATTCGACTGAGATTCGCTCCGGTTGCATTCAGCGAATCAGCTGTGTCAGTGAGTTCAGTGAGTAGGCTGGAATACTAGTCGAGTCTAAACACGGACATACAGCACAAGCACTTTATAAAGTAACCATTATTGGCTGATTTATTATTTTTAGAATCGGGCTTACGAATCAAATCTGAATTAATCATTTAACCCAAACAGGGCTGAGGTTCCCAAAAAGCGTCACAGTTAAGTTAAGATCATCTTACCTGGAAGAGAGAGCGTGATGCTCAGTGGGATGCTCAGTGGGATGCTCGCTCCACCATTTAACAGTCGTCTTTGTGCTGAGACGCTTTTGGGAAAATCGAATCGAATCGAGTCACCGAACGGATTCAGAAATTTAGATGAGCAGAAAATAAAAAAAAAAAAGAGAGAGCAGAAAAGCGACCGAGAGTTTTTAAGTGGCATCACACTACTCGTCTTCACGCACACACACTCACACACACACACACACACACACACACACACACACACACACACAGTGATACCAGCACAACAGTGAGTCATGTCCTCTATTTATATTTTTACATCACTCAGTCGTTCAATCCGCCACATCGCTGTGTGAAGACAGAGAAAGAGAAAACATCACCGTGCCGTTGTGAAGGATAAAACAGAGCGAGCGTTAGCTAACAGGGAGACGGAGAGATCGTGAAGTTCCCAGCACACAGCAATTTTCAGAATCTCGCTTAAAAACAACTCAGGTCTGTTTTAACGCCACGCGTCGGTTCGCTCGCTCGGCGTTGAGCCGAGCCAAGAAAAAGCAGCTTTCAAACCCACGCGTGACTCAGGCATCGTGGGAGTCCAACCAGCTGAGCCATTGTGTGTCCTGTCACACACATCCTGACATCAAACACATCCGCCGCTCCAAACTGCTTATTTTATCTTCTGAGGACGCTCATACTTCAATTACTGAGTTATTGCTCTCTTTTTTTTTTCTTTAAAGAGGACAGATCAACAGATATTAAATGAAAACCTGACTGCCTCTGACAGAAAGCTTCAAATGGGCCGTGGTTGGATCTTCCAGCAGGACAATGATCCAAAACATCATCAAAATCAACACAAAAACGCTTTACTGACCACAAAATCAAGCTCCTGCCCTGACCATCCCAGTCCCCTGACCTGAACCCCATAGAAAACCTGTGGGGTGAACTGAAGAGGAGAGTCCACCAGCGTGGACCTCGAAATGTGAAGGATCTGGAGAGATTCTGTCTGGAGGAACGCTCTCAGATCCCTCACCATGCATTCTCCAACCTCATCAGCGTTATAGGAGAAGACTCAGAGCTGTTATCTTGGCAAAGCGACGTAGCACAAAGTATTAACTAAAAGGGTGCCAATAATTCTTGCACACCTATATATTGATAATAATATATTGTATATAAACCTGTGTTGTGTTTGTAATGGTTTGATGTGCATGAGAGCAGAGGATTTTTGTGAATTTTTTTGAGCAAAAGATCAAAAGGTTGAACAATATAGACAGTTTTTCACCGCCTTTCTTTGCTCATATTTACCAAGGGTGCCAATATTACTGGAGGGCACCGTATTTATGCAAAGATATAGAACATTGTAAAAGGGTTCGAGCACCTTCAAGCATTATTTGATGCTTGAAAGAGATTTCTCCTTTAAGTGAACCTGGTGCTTTCTTCATCTCTCTGTTTTGTTCTTTCTTACTTTCCACTCTGTTTTCATCTCTTCTCAAGCCAGACAGCATTCCAGTTCATTGTGTTCAGCAGCCGCTGACGTGAAATGAAGACAACGGCAGGATTTTGTGACGTCTTCGGCGTCTAGATCTAGCCGCGCCGTTCGCCGGAAAAGTTTCTCCAGAGGGTTTACGTGATGTTCACGGTTCATACAGGAAGACTGTAAATGAACTAGCTAGCAGATCGCTTAGCTTAGCTACGTAGCTGGCCGTTTACTGAACGTCGACGTCGTCTGGGTCACGGATTCTATATACGTCTATACCGAAATCTTTCTCTCTGTTAAATTATTCGATTTCCTGAACTTGTCCTGAATGTGTTTAAACGTCAGGACCGTGTGTTGCTTAATTAATAATGTATCATTTCAGAAAAAAAAAAACAACAACTTATCTTTAAATCTGGCCCACGTCTTCCTCAGCGGTAAACTCTGCAATCTTTATTTGTCCAAATGCACGGCACAAGCACTACGACTCGAGACGCGATGAATTATTCATCCAGTTTCTATTGCATTAAAGTAAATAAACGTTCAAACACACTCTGATTCAACAGAACTGCATCATAAAATAAAATAATCCCAAATATTAAATGAAGAGGATTTATTATAGTCCAGCAGGACACAAATGAACATGTGTTTATTCACAGCTGACAGATCTCATTATGACAACTGTTGTTGTTGTTGTTGTTGTTGTTGTTGTTGCTGTAATGATGTTTATTCTTGTTTTCCTACATCATCACTTCTGTTGTACGTTCACTGTAGAGCCATGAATCTCCTCCGTAATGAGCTTAAAACTGTCTTAAACAGTGAAGAGAGAGAAAGACTCTGAGACTGAGAGACTGAGAGGAAGACAGTGAGACAGACCGAGTGAGAGAGAGACTGAGAGGAAGACAGTGAGACAGACCGAGTGAGAGAGAGACTGAGAGTAAGACAGTGAGACAGACCGAGTGAGAGAGACTGAGAGTAAGAGTGAGTGAGACAGGGCAGAACTGGGAGTGAGAGAGAGAGACTGTGACTACGAGACGAGAGGGATGAAGAATAAGAGAGATACAGACTGAATGAGAGACAAACAGAGAAGGACAGCGAGTGTGTCTAGTGTACTGAGAGTGAGACAGAGGGAGTGAGAGTGAGGTATAGGGACTGAGGGTGAGATATAGGGACTGAGGGTGAAACATAGGGACTGAGGGTGAGACAGTGGGACTGAGGGTGAGGTATAGGGACTGAGAGTGAGACAGAGGGAGTGAGAGTGAGGTATAGGGACTGAGGGTGAAACATAGGGACTGAGGGTGAGACAGTGGGACTGAGGGTGAGGCATAGGGACTGAGGGTGAGACAGTGGGACTGAGGGTGAGGTATAGGGACTGAGAGTGAGACAGAGGGAGTGAGAGTGAGGTATAGGGA
>NC_071275.1:18751514-18821514 GCF_023375685.1 Ictalurus furcatus
AACTTAACATAATACTGTGGCAAAACTAAACATAAACTAACAAGATCAAGAAACATGGAACACAGCGGTCTAAGACAACGAAAGACAAGCACATAGTGCAGACCAGGACTATATATACACATGAGTGCTCATTAACCAAAACGTGAATCAGGTGCAGGTGGTAATGTGACAACTAGAGCAGTGCAGTGGCTGATGGGAAGTGGAGTCCAGAGTTTCTTGATACGCGACAAGAAGTAGTTCTAATAGATGGAAATGTTCTAGAAGTAGTTCTAATTCTAGCGTTCATCTGATGGGAATGTTCTAGAAGTAGTTCTAATTCTAGCGTTCATCTGATGGGAATGTTCTAGAAGTAGTTCTAATTCTAGCGTTCATCTGATGGAAATGTTCTAGAAGTAGTTCTAATTCTAGCGTTCATCTGATGGAAATGTTCTAGAAGTAGTTCTAACTCTAGCGTTCATCTGATGGAAATGTTCTAGAAGTAGTTCTAATAGATGGAAATGTTCTAGAAGTAGTTCTAATTCTAGCATTCATCTCATGGAAATGTTCTAGAAGTAGTTCTAATTCTAGCATTCATCTGATGGAAATGTTCTAGAAGTAGTTCTAATAGATGGAAATGTTCTAGAAGTAGTTCTAATTCTAGCATTCATCTCATGGAAATGTTCTAGAAGTAGTTCTAATTCTAGCATTCATCTGATGGAAATGTTCTAGAAGTAGTTCTAATAGATGGAAATGTTCTAGAAGTAGTTCTAATTCTAGCATTCATCTCATGGAAATGTTCTAGAAGTAGTTCTAATTCTAGCATTCATCTGATGGAAATGTTCTAGAAGTAGTTCTAATAGATGGAAATGTTCTAGAAGTAGTTCTAATTCTAGCGTTCATCTGATGGGAATGTTCTAGAAGTAGTTCTAATTGATGGAAATGTTCCAGAAGTAGTTCTAATTGATGGACATGTTCTAGAAGTAGTTCTAATTGATGGACATGTTCTAGAAGTAGTTCTAATTCTAGCGTTCATCTGATGGGAATGTTCCAGAAGTAGTTCTAATTGATGGGAATGTTCCAGAAGTAGTTCTAATTGATGGACATGTTCCAGAAGTAGTTCTAATTGATGGACATGTTCTAGAAGTAGTTCTAATTGATGGAAATGTTCTAGAAGTAGTTCTAATTCTAGCGTTCATCTGATGGAAATGTTCTAGAAGTAGTTCTAATTGATGGACATGTTCTAGAAGTAGTTCTAATTGATGGACATGTTCTAGAAGTAGTTCTAATTGATGGAAATGTTCTAGAAGTAGTTCTAATTCTAGCGTTCATCTGATGGAAATGTTCTAGAAGTAGTTCTAATTGATGGACATGTTCTAGAAGTAGTTCTAATTGATGGAAATGTTCTAGAAGTAGTTCTAATTCTAGCGTTCATCTGATGGAAATGTTCTAGAAGTAGTTCTAATTGATGGACATGTTCTAGAAGTAGTTCTAATTGATTGAAATGTTCTAGAAGTAGTTCTAATTCTAGCGTTCATCTGATGGAAATGTTCTAGAAGTAGTTCTAATTGATGGAAATGTTCTAGAAGTAGTTCTAATTCTATCTTGTCTCTGACTGAAATGTTCGAGAAATATATATCGTTCTAGTATTCAGATGAAGGACGTGTTGTATAATTGGGTCAGACAAGACCCAGAGAAGTAAAACTCCTTCATCAGATAAACTACGCACTCTTTTTTTTTTTTTTTTTTTTTCACCTCCATGCACACAAACACACACAGAAAGTCATGCTAATTAAGCAGAGAACAAAGACACACACTACAGTAGACTGCTGACGATCAGCCATTTTAGTGGCATAATTAACTTCACCAGTTACTCCAGCAAGAAAAAAAATAACTCGTATTGAACTTTCTCATGACTTTTCTGCAGTGTCAGGATCTTGGCTGGAGTGGAAACTTCAGACAGCGCTGCTCACAGTATCATAACTAATTAACGTATAAGAGGGTTGACTGTGTGTGTGTGTGTGTATATATATATATATATATATATATATATATATATATATATATATATATATATATATATATATATAAATATAATGTCTGCATGTACAGAGGCTCTTTGGAGAAGAAAATATAGCACATAAATCAGATCACAGCAGGGTTCAGAGTGCATGGATGCTTCAGGCGAAATATTGATAGTTGTTTATTGTAGGCGTTTGGGGGTTTCGTGTTCGCTGGTAATCGGGTGCCCAGTGTTAGCGTAGCCTCCACTGCTTACTCCTTATCATACACACTGTCTGTTAGGAGTGCGACGATTCGGTGGTGTTACATGTTCATGTTGCTTGTGATGTCGTTTGTGTTTCTTCATCAAGTTCCGTGTATGTGGTACCAGCGCCGGTTTATGGTACTCTTACCTGACAGATTCGGCTGACTGTAACGTTTTGCTCTGTAACGTTTGCCTTCGGGAAGCCAAAGTCTTCTTTCTTATAGTTCCTGTTTGGTGCGAAGTGTTGTTTTTCACAAGCTAATACACTAGTTCATACCGTTCAATACTTTGAGCTCAGTCTGAAACGATGGGAATACGATATGCCGTATTGTTATTAATCTCCTACTATCTATCCATCAACTGTCTATCTAAGCATGACCTCACGTGCTCTTGCTTCATCTGTATATATCTGATTTTCTCCATAATCCATTCACTATATCTAAGTAATGCACACACACACACACACACACACACACACACACACACACAAACACAGACCGTGCTGTGTAACATTGATTTGTCATGATGTCAGTCAGTTCTCATCAGCATTAGGTTTAAAGAGTGTGTCCATGTTTTAAAGATGATGGTGTCTCAGCCCTCTGGTCCTGACTGGACAAACAGCCCGACTGACTCCTAATGAAAAGTTAACTGAGTCAAAGGGGGGGAGTGTTTGTAGGAATGCAGATGTGGCATTAACAGATTTGGGTCACCCATGTCATTACCCAATCTGTATCATTTGTGTCATTACCCAATCTGTGTCATTTGAGTCATTACCAGAGATGTGTTATTTATGATATGACCTGATCCATGTCCCTTGTGATATTACTTGAACTGTCTCTTGTGTCATTGACAGAGCTGTGTCACTTGTGTCATTACCCAACCGGTGTCACCTGCATCCTTTGTGTCATTACCAGATTTGAGTCCCTTGTGTCATTACATGATTTATGTTATTACTCCATCTGCATCCCTTGTTTTATCATCCCAGCTGTGTCATTTGTGTCATTACCCTATCTGCATCCCTTGTATCATTACTCAATCCATGTCACTTGTGTCATTATCCAATCCATGTCACTTATGCCATTGCCAATTTTTTTTTGAGTCCCTTGTGTTATTACATGATTTGTATTACCCTATTTGCATCCCTTGTGTCCTTATCCAATCTGTCACTTGTGGCATTACCCAATCTGCGTCATTTGTGTCATTACTCAATCTGCATCATTTGTGTCGTTACCGGATTTGAGTCCCTTGCGTTATTAAATGTTGTGTTATTACCCCATCTTCATCCGTTGTGTCATTATCCAACAATCTGTGTCACTTGTCATCATCCAGTCTTTTTTTATTTTTTAATATAACCCGATCTGTGTCCACTGTGCCATTACCTGATCTGTGTCACGTGTGTCGCTACCGGATTTGAGTCGCTTGTGTAATTACCCAATCTGTGTCTTTTCCCCCAACGTTTTCTTTTTCTCTGCGGAAGTTTGACATTTTTTCCGTTTTTGGCCTGACGTGGCATCAAAAATTTGTTTCACTTTCAGCGCGTCACTACAGGTATGTATTTCGGACATTTCGGAAATCCCTTTAGATGTATATTCTATGTCTTTTCCTAAAAAAGCCGAACGTCCTCATCAAGTAATCTGTAGGCACACACGTATATTAAATGACGTGCCGATGTCGTGTAGAGAGAGAACGTGTCTTTGTGAGCTCGTAAGAGTGTGTCTGAGTGTGAAAGTGTAATCCCACCTCTAAATACGCTATCTGTTGTCGCAGAATAACGGGGCGTGAAGGGCCAGCGTGTCAGAGACTCTCCAAATTGCCGCTAATCTGTTTTAATGCTCAATTTAACCTACTGATCAAACAATTACCTTTTATTAGGCAAAATGTGCTCACTTAGCAGAGTGTCCGCTGAGCCGGTGCTGGCGTGCTGTTTAGAGGAACACACCCCCGCCCATAAATAACACTTTTCTCCAGTGCTAAATGAAGACTGATTAGAGCAGATGAAAGGGACAATCGCAGTCTGCTTCTTTTTTAGCTAATAAAGCAGAATAGATAAGAGAACGCCGGAGACGGGTGGACAGTGCAGTAATTGATCTATGCGCAGACACGCTGTCGCTAACTGGGTAACACGCTAACTTCGTATTGCGCTCAGTGAGAAATATAACGCACGATCCTGTTGCTGTAAGATCACGCCAAATGAGGAGATTTTAGTAGGAGGTGGACTCTCTTCCTGAACATGGCGGAGTGGTGATTTACAAGTAGTGCGCACATCTGACTGGATACGTCATTACCCGATCTGCGTCATCCGTCACTAACGTCATTACTCGAATTGCGTCTACCACAACTACCAGTCTGAAAGAGTGAAGGCTAACACCTACTTCCTCTCAGGAGCAAGCTTTTTCATTTTTTTTTCAAACTGCTAGTCATGCTACATCACAGGGCGGCCGGACACGCTTGGAGGAGAGCCCTAATAGTTCAATTCTTTATACATATGAGCTTAAAGGTAGCGAGTCGTAGCTGGGGGAAGCCATCTCATGCTACGCTAGTCTTTTTCATTTTTTGCTTGTCGCTGTATTAGCAGTCGAACTACACACATTTCGAACGTCGCCTGTTCACTGAGCTTTCAAAATCACACGTCCGTCGCCGCTTCACCTCGGTAAAGAAAATCACGAGGTGAAGATCAGACTGAACCGGATGTTGCCGTCTGGTTATTTTTTTTACGACATAAATAGGAACGTTAAAACCCTTCGATACACAAAGCGACATCCTGCAAAGAAGAGCAAGTCGTTCAAGCAGATCTCACTCACCGTTTGTTATCTACATACATGTAACGTACGTGTGACGCAATTTACATAACAAAGCAACAGACGCTGAGAATTTATCCTGCGAGTCTGATCCGATCTAGTGTACGAGTTCCGTAACATCTCGTTGCTCTGATGTTCTCTTTTAGCAGAAAGCTTTTTGGTTTTCTTCAAAAACAAGGATTTCTGAAACAGGAAGTCGGGGAGGGGGGGCATTGCTCTAACCTTGCAGCCACTTCGAGCCTCTCAATAAAAGAACTGTAATTTGTTGTCATAAAACACAATTACCCTGTCTGTAGATATGCGTATGCGCTCCAGTTCTCCATCTGCTACTTACGACTGCAGCGGAAGTGCTGCAAATAACTCTAAATATTATTATTACCATTCCCCAGGATATAGCAGCGGTAGCCGGTTTTGAAGACAGAACCGCAAAAGCCACGGCTGCGGCAATACGTCTTAAAATAATCCAATCGGCCACGGGCACAAACTCGCCCCGGCTTCAATTATATTTCCCCTCCGTTTGGAAAAAAAGAGAAAAAAAAATTCTTTCATCTTGTCTGAGACTGTTTTGGAGCACTGGGTGTGTGGATTATCCCCGCCGCTTTCCACAGAACATTAGCCATCCCAAATGTAACTTTAGCGAAGGGACCGGCTCCGGACGAGAGACGAACTGGAATACGTCGAGAGCTTTAATCTGCCTGACGAGGACCGTTCTATTCGAGCAACAGCAACCAGAGGCTGAATTAAGCTCGACGTTCCTCATGGTGTTTAACTAAAGACCTTCAGCACGACCTTGCTGATTTGTCGGATTGTTTCACGCAGTGTAAATTTACAGTAGGTTTGTTACTGTCATTAATATTCCCAGCACTCACGTTTCCATTTACACTAATAGTAGATTTACAAATTTTTTTCTTTTCTTTTTTTTTTTTTTTTTTTACATTTTTACGGCATTTGGAAGACGCCCTTATTCAGAGCGACTCACATTTATCTCATTTATACAACTGAGCAGTTGAGGGTTAAGGGCCTTGCTCAAGGGCCCAACAGTGGTAGATTGGCAGTGCTGAGGCTTGAACTCCTGACCTTCTGATCAGTCACCCAGAGCTTTTAATAAATGACCCACTAAGTCCAAAAGTGACAAAATCAGTGGTCGTCGGCCTGAACACAGAAAAAAAAAAAAACAACAAGAAGAAAGTAAGCTATACATTATCTGTCAGGCTAGCTAGCGAACTTTAGCTACCTACGGTATGTTACGTACCTAGTGTCATATCCGGTTTAAACGTTCCTGCTACGATACGTTTTTTTAATAATGTATAACGGAATAATTTTTTCAAAATTAGCTGCATACATGAGTACGGGGTGAGGCGGGGAAGGGGGGGCAATATCTAAACCTCAAGCTTCCCTGATATTTATCCTCCTATCACTGCCTTAATAAATGTTACACAACCGGTGCGCTGTTTTCACTGACACACGAAGAAAAAGATCAAATTTAGCCCACGGCTATCGCCCGTTTCATCCCCTCTCATCCGTTTCCTCTCAGAGGGAAGGGATCAGGGGGTCACGCTTTGCCAGAGTTCTTTATAGAAATAAGAAATAATTAAAGAATCCTTTCAAAAGAAACTTTCAAGAATTAAACACAAAGTTTGAAAGTGACCCGATCCGAACCTTGACGAAAATTTTCAGGATGCTTTGAGTCGACGCAGGAACCCCGGTGTGTTCTCCCCCCCGACGGTGCGGTTCTCCGGACGGGTACACTGCGATCGCGCTCGGGTGCCGAGCGTCTACCTCGTCTCTGATTTGTCTCCGGATCGACTTCAGGAAGTGAGGCAGACATGCGGCGGGGTGGGGACAGGACCGCAAACGAAACCAAGGCGCACGTCAGAGCAATCCAAAGCACATGGAGGATGAATGATGAGCACAGGCAACTCTGGAGCACTCCGCTACACACTGAGAGGAGCGATTTGTGAAAGTTATTTATATAATTATTCAATCTTTTATTAAGCGCTGACTTCTCAGCGCTCGGGGTATTTATCTGATTTTCATGGCCACTTGGCAAAGACAGGTTTATCTCTTTAAGTCGCCATATTTGTGAGCAACGAATGAAAGGGTTTTCACGAGGACGTTTTCAGCCCAAAGTTCTTTCTGCTTTTTTTGGGGGATTTAATCATTCGCAGTGTGAAACCAAACCCGAAATGATCCTAAACCCTTAACACGCAATGGCCTGGACCCTAAAACGACAAATGTGGCCTTTCATTTCAGATCACAGATCTGTTTTTGTTCATCCGTGTTGAGGGAATTAAATGTCCGCCGCAGTGCTGAGAGGAGATTAGAGAGTTCTCGCTTATCTGCTTTCTTTCTGTCCACTCGTATCTGCAGGGAAAACGAGGCTGACGCCACACAATTTTTGTTTTGTAACGCCGTAGGAAAGCAGGTTTAGTTTAACACGTTCCTCTGTCTCAGGAACTCCTGAGCTGGAAGTGAACTGCAGGTCGCTAGCAGGGTTACACGCCCGCTGCTAAAACCGGTGACTAGTGAACGTGTTCAGTTTCCCTGCCAGCGGGACGGAGAGCTGCGTTTCATCTCCAGCTCAGTGCAGCGGTTCAGGCTAAAGCAGTTAGCATGCAGTTAGCGCACAGGATCAAGCGACTCACTGTGGGCCATCATTAGAGCAGCAAAATTCACTTACACTACAAACACCCAGTGTGCACATCATCACTGTCATACAGTACTGCATCTGTCTGTCTGCCTGTCTGTCTGTCTGTCCATATAACTGTCTAGATGCAGTCACTATCTGTCTGTTTCTATCTATCTATCTGTCTGTCTGTCTATCTGTCTATATAACTGTCTATCTATCTATCTGTCTATCTATCTACATACAGCGATAAACTGTCTGTTTATCTATCTGTCTATATATCTGTCTGTCTGTCTTTCTATCTGTCTGTCTGTCTAGCTACATACAGTATCTATCTATCTATCTATCTATCTGTCTGTCTTTCTATTCATCTTTCTATCTATCTATCTATCTATCTATCTATCTATCTGTCTGTTTGTCTGTCTATCTATCTATCTATCTACATACAGTGAAAAACTGTCTGTTTATCTATCTGTCTATATACCTGTCTGTCTGTCTTTCTATCTGACTGTCTGTCTAGCTACATACAGTATCTATATGTCTGTCTATATGTCTATCTATCTATCTATATGTCTGTCTATATGTCTATCTATCTATCTATCTATCTATCTATCTGTCTATCTATCCTTCTATCTATCTATCTATCTATCCTTCTATCTATCTATATGTCTATCTATCCTTCTATCTATCTATCTATCTATCTGTCTATCTATCTATCTATCTATCTATCTATCTATCTGTCTATCTATCCTTCTATCTATCTATCTGTCTATCTATCTATCTATCTATCTATCTGTCTATCTATCCTTCTATCTATCTATCTATCTATTTGTCTATCTATCCTTCTATCTATCTATCTATCTATCTATCTATCTATATGTCTGTCTGTCTATCTATCCTTTTATCTATCTATCTATATGTCTATCTATCTATCTATCTATCTATCTATCTATCTATTTGTCTATCTATCCTTCTATCTATCTATCTATCTATCTATCTATATGTCTGTCTGTCTATCTATCCTTCTATCTATCTATCTATATGTCTATCTATCTATCTATCTATCTATCTATCTATCTGTCTATGTATCCTTCTATCTATCTATCTGTCTATCTATCCTTCTATCTATCTATGTCTGTCTGTCTATCTATCTATCTATCTGTCTGTCTATCTATCCTTCTATATGTCTATCTATCTATCTATCTGTCTATCTATCTATCTATCTATCTATCTATCTATCCTTCTATCTATCTATATGTCTGTCTATCTATCTATCTATCTATTTGTCTATCTATCCTTCTATCTGTCTATCTATCTATCTATCTATCTATATGTCTGTCTGTCTATCTATCCTTCTATCTATCTATCTGTCTATGTATCCTTCTATCTATCTATCTGTCTATCTATCCTTCTATCTATCTATGTCTGTCTGTCTATCTATCTATCTATCTGTCTGTCTATCTATCCTTCTATATGTCTATCTATCTATCTATTTATCTATCTATCTATCTATCTATCTATTTGTCTGTCTGTCTTTCTATCTATCTATCTATCTATCTATCTCTCTATTTGTCTGTCTTTCTATCCGTCAGTCTATCTACATACCGTATCTATCTATCTTTCTATCTATCTATCTATCTATCTATCTTTCTATATGTCTGTCTATCTATCCATCTATCTTTCTATCTATCTGTCTGTCTCTCTATTTGTCAGTCTGTCTACATACAGTATCTATCTATTTATCTATCTATCTATCTATCTATCTATGTAAGATCTTAACTGTTTTTGTCAGTGATACAGGAACTAAAAAACCCTGCCATGTTTTTATTATGTGGAACACGTTGGTAAATGGTTAAAGACCCAAACATCACGTTCCCTTACGTTCTTCCAATGAACCATTTCTGTCTGTCTATCTCTCTGTCTGTCTTTTTCTTTTTCTTCTCTGTTCCTCTCCGGTCACGTCTGTGCTTTCCACTGTTCCAGTTTTCCTCAGTTGCTTCACCGCGTTTCCTGGAACATTCTTAAATTCATCGATCAACTCTGTAAGTGCGTCAGCACGTCAGTTAAACCAAGCAGCACAGCAGCATTCTTTCTCTCACACAGCATCATAAAGCACGCTCGGCGAGGAAGAGGAGTCCGGCGTACGTTTCACGTGCGTTTCTAGGGGTAAGTGAATGTAAATCCACCGCCGAATTCATCACCGAGCCACCGAGATGAAACGGCCCTTCATTAACGGTTAAGGCAAGACTTTCAAAACGCTAACGTGCGTTGTCGATAGGACAGTTTTCGATACAATGTATTGATTTCTCTTGTTGATTGTTGAGAACACTGCACTATGAACATGGATTTCTCTTATTTAAACAAATATATAGTTATTCTGTTTCAGCCTTCTCAGTATTTTTCTTTTTTTTCCTTTTGTACTCTCAGTGTTTTCAGCATGTTCTTCTCAGGAACGACATCCGTGTAGTGCACGTGCCGTGAGAACGCTAGGGGACCTCGCGTGTCGCTCGCACCCAGCGATGCGAATGCGGACGCGGGTAATTGCGTCATACTCTGTTATTGCACCTCATGTTGTAATGTTGCCACTGCGCTGGTCTGAGACATCCACTTCACATCCACTTCAGTGGCTCTGTGACCTTTGATGTTTCAGCCACATCTCCTCAGTTTGTTCAGGTCGAAACCCGCTTTGTCTTCTTACACAGAAATACAGCTGCACCTTCCTCGACAGTACCAGTGACGTGCGGTCAGGGGATCATCATGAAATGTACAAAAAACAAACAGTGATTAAAAATACATATTTGCCCACTGATCTGTGACTGAAATGTAATTATTTTACGATTCCACTCATCCCAATGATTTTTATAGTCAGTATCGCTGAATTTGTGTATTTTCCTGTTCAAATACGGGGGAAAGACGCGAAGGGAGGCAGCGACGAGCGGAGCCTCCTCTCGGATTGCGCAACACCTCACAAACTGGGTTGAGCTGCTCGTTTTTTTTTTTTATCTCTCTGTATGTCACAAATGTAATGTTTGTACACACTTTTATTATACGTCCTCACATCCCATAGTCTAGGTCATGTATTTCACGTATGTGTATAACTTATTAGTCTTGCTGATCTGACATAATGCCGCAGTGAAAAAGCAGAAGGGGAGGCCGCCAGTACCTCTACCTCACTGAAGGGGGCGTGTGTGAGCATGTAGCTCAGGAAAGTTACAAAAAAGGAAAGTGCACCGCATCAGTCCGTTTATTAAATTTTTTGCCCTGACTGCAAAAATGGAAGATTATATATATATAAAAGCTAAAACATTTCTCAAAACTGGACTTTCAGTCAAAACTGGAAGTGATAAATGATGATAAATATGGTCTTAAAAAGTATTTAATTTGAAGTGTTGATAACTGCAGATCCCCCGAAGCATCTGAGAGACCTGTACGTTCAGTACGATATTGTGAAAGTGTAGAAGAGCAGCATTTTAATTGAACTCTCTTCCTCTGCCTGTCTGAATTGCGCTGTTGTGCAGTGAGGTTTGTTACGCACTTCTACACACTTTTTATGTGGTGAGAGCCTCACCTCTGCTGAATAAGGAACTCTGCGGACGGAGGAACTTTCAGGGACACGCAGCGTTCAGGGGGGAAAAAAAATGCTGTTTCTCTGTAACTTTGTGGAAAGCCAGTCTCTTCGTTCGGTTCGGTCTTTGGGTGGCCGTGACTTTTGACCTTCGCTAATGAAAAGTCCTCCTGAGACTTTGTTTAGCCTTTGCCATGTGTGGAAAGCCATTATTACTGCGCTCAGAGCATGTCCGGGTCCACCCGAGAGAGAGAGAACAAATGCCTGAAGGACGCTAGGAGCTACTCACTGAGGGAGAAGGCACTGTCAAGAGAGAAAGACTGTTTTTACCCACAATGCCTTTAGTCAGCAGTGACCTCTGATCCATCCTGCATCTGCTTCTCCCAGCTGAGGTGGAGTGAACTCACACTGACCTCTCGACGTGGGACAGAGCTCAGAGCAGCCGGGTCTGAGAGGAAGGTGTGGCGAGGATAAAACACTCGCTGAAGAAGCTCCACAGTTCCACTCTGATACACAAACTCATAGCCTGTGTGTCTGTTTATCTCAGTGAAGGAGGTGGGGCTTCTGTATCAGTCTCAGTGAAGGAGGTGTGGCCTATGTGTTAGTTTTGGTGAAGGAGGTGGGGCTTCTGTATCAGTCTCAGTGAAGGAGGCGTGGTCTTTGTGTCTGTCAGTCTCGGTGAAGGAAGTGTGGCTTCTGTATCAGTGAAGGAGGTGTGGCCTATGTGTTAGTTTCGGTGAAGGAGGTGGGGCTTCTGTATCAGTCTCACTGAAGGAGGTGTGGCCTGTGTGTTAGTCTCAGTGAAGGAGGTGTGGCTTCTGTATCAGTCTCACTGAAGGAGGTGTGGCCTGTGTGTTAGTCTCAGAGAAGGAGGTGTGGCTTCTGTATCAGTCTCAGTGAAGGAAGTGTGGCTTGTGTATCGGTAACAGTGAAAGAGGTGTGGCTTCTGTATCAGTCTCAGTGAAGGAGGCATGGTCTATGTGTTAGTCTCAGTGAAGGAGGCGTGGCTTCTGTATCAGTCTCAGTGAAGGAGGCGTGGCTTCTGTATCAGTCTCAGTGAAAGAAGTGTGGCTTGTGTATCGGTAACAGTGAAGGACGTGTGGCTTCTGTATCAGTCTCAGTGAAGGAGGCGTGGCCTATGTGTTAGTCTCAGTGAAGGAGGCATGGCTTCTGTATCAGTCTCAGTGAAGGAGGCGTGGCTTCTGTATGATGACCTATATGCTTGTCAATCTCATTGAAAGAGGTGTGACCTGGGTCTGTCAGTTCCCTAAAAGATGCCATATTCTATATTTCTGTGAGTTCCTGTGTGGTATCTCACTGATTGTGTGGCCCACACACACACCTACACACACTCTCTCTCTTTTTCTCTCTCTCTCGCTCACACACACACACCTACACACACTCTCTCTCTCTCTCTCTCTCTCTCTCTCTCACACACACACACACACACAGCTTCAGTGAGTGAGCAGAAGACTGCAGAGGTTAACGAGTGCTAATCTGCCTTCATTAATTAACCCAGGACGCTGTTTTCAGCCTATTTAATTGGGAGTGATGTGTGCGTGTGTGTGTGCATGCATGCACATGCACTTGTGCGCTACACTGCATAGAATAATGAAGTGAAAAGTGTGTTATCATGCATGCGGACACATCAGCATGGCCTCTAATGGCTGCTAATACCCTTCCCTGGTGTGCAGATCAGCATGACGCATTTTGATTCTCTCTCTCTCTCTCTCTCTCTCACTCACCATGTCTGTCCCTCTCTCTAAATGTCTGTCTCTCTCTTCAGTAGCCCCTAATAACCTCCTGCTGTTGAACAGTGTTTGATGTTTAGGGTTTGGGCTTTTTTTTTTTTTTTTTTAGACTTGTAGCAACCTGTGATTTCTTCTCTCTCTCTCTCTCTCTCTTAATTCTTCATGTGATTGACAGGAGGATGGTGTCACTTGTCTCTGCAGTGAAGTGCTGATAGACTAATTAAGGCTGCACGTCTCCTTTGACAAAAGCCTTAGTATTTTAGTTTCTAAAGTACTTGGATGTAACATTTGAATGCATTTGAATATTAACGAGTCCGTATACAGACAGTCTGACATTAGCAGTGCACTGTGCATTTATATTACACTCTGCTATCATATTATATAAATTACCGAATCTGAAAAAAAAGGAGATTCATAAGCACACAACAACGCCTCCCCAACACAAACTATACGATTTATTTATTATACAGTATCATAAACGAGAGCATTTAATTACACATGCAAACACACTGTAAACGATGCGACGAATGTATTCTTTTTTTCCGTCTTCGGATATGTAAACGTCATCAAAATGCGCCTAGCCGTGATGAAAAGAGGATCCGGTTCTTAACCCTGATTCAGGATCAGTCACGTCGTGTGTATCGCGCTGTGTTTATTACTGAACCAAGGGCTCTGACTGACCCGGAATCAGCTCAGCGTGACCCGAGGGCTCGTCCGTACGTCCAGTAGGTCAGCGAGTGCACCCGGGAGCACCTCGTAGAGAACCATTCGCTCTGAATTATTGAGCGTTTCCTTTCAGATGAAGCACATCTTCTGGTTTTTATGGAGACGCTGCTGAAAGGCTGACTAAGAAGAAAAAAAAAAAAAGGAGGCAGAATTTAAATAATTTGTGAGCGGTTAAAGCAGAAGACAGAGTCTCCTCCCCTTTTAAAAACGGGTTTCCTGAGACGTGGAGCTGAAAAAAATATGTGCGCGAATGGTTGCTTCTTCATCATAAACACACACACTCACACACACACACACACACACACACAAACACAGAAGCTATCAGGAGGACATATTGTTCCAGTTCTCGATCGATTCCTCGTTGCCAGAGCACAGGATGGCTTTGCACTTATGTTGCTGTTGTCTGTCGATATGGACATGGCCTTTGGCACGTAACCTCTGGACCAGCCTCTCTCGCTGTCTCTCTCTCTCTCTCTCTCGTATCTCAAATTTCTCCACTCCATTCCTTCTCCATCCCACTTTCCTGCACTCCTACCTTCTGCTGTCTATCTCGGACTACCTCTCATATATTCACATTTGTGTCCTTTATACTCTTCCTGTCATTAAAAAAAAAAAAAGTCTATTCTTAATATGTGAATCATGTGAATTAATGGATCTGTTCATCACACCTGCATGAATTATGTTCCTTCTACCACTGCAGAACCGCAGGTCACTGTGTAAACTCTACAGCAGTGGTCCCAACCCTGTTCCTAGAGATCTACCTTCATGAAGACTTGAAACGGTGCCCACCTGACCATCTGATCATTGCCTTAAGAAGTTCTTGCTCAACAGAAACAGGTGTGTTAGATTCCGGTTAGAGAGGAAACCTGCAGGTCTTATGGAAGAGGCTTGGTGACCACTGGTCTAGAGACTGCTGTGAGTGAAAATCCCGAAAGCGCCCATCAGCCATGCCGTGCTCCTTCAGAAGTGTGACGTGAACACAGACTGAAGACCTGTATCCGCATGATTTTATGCATCGCTCTGCCGCTACACGATTGGCCGATCGGACACTGACGTGAACGCGCAGGTGTTCCTATTAAAGTGTCTTCCAGTCAGTCAGTGTGTGTCCAGTTGTGCTGTCTGTTAGCTCTCCACACAATACATTTCCCAGATTTCCGACTCGGCATTTATTTATAACATCGCGCTGGTTTGTCAGGCGTCCATTACGACTCCATCGAGGGTTTGTTTTTGGTGTTTGTTTTTTTTTTGACTCACCAGACAGCAACGTTCCTAAACAGAGTGATTTACACCTCTGAAATCAATACCTCTGTCACATCAGCTGATGTAAAATCAGAACGGCCGCCTTTTCTTTCAGTAGCAGATGCGACACAGCTGAAAGATAAACGCTTATGTTAATTCTAAAGCATGTGCAGCAAGGACACAGACATGTTTCTCTGCTGTTTCTGGGGGTTTTTTTAAATTTCTGTGTGTTTTTTGTTTTTTTTTTAAAACCGAAACAGCAGCGTTAAAAGATAAAAATCAAATCTGCTCTCCACACATCGTCAGCGTTAATGAAATTGCGAGACGACCGAGACAATTACGATCCTTAGGGGAGGACGCGACTGCTGCGTGGATTATTAGAATCCGTGTCACGCTGGGCTTCATATTGTAGAGAGAACAGTCACCTCTACACTTATCTACTTGTTTCTCCCGGCTTTCCTCCTTTCTGGCATTCAGAGTCTCAGATAGCAGTCAATTAGAGGTGAGATCGGTTTTACAGGCTTAATAGGACGCTGTGGAAATTGTCAAGACTGCGATCAGTTACCCGCTTGTTTTAAGTACAGCATACTAATCATGTTCCAGGGATGGGGTTGAGGATACAGTGGAATGTTTGACACGCACGCTACGGGTCCGTCTACAGCAGGGGTATCTGGATCAAATCTGTGATGGTCCGTCATGACTTGAATGGGTTAATAATTAAAGCGTTCTCTTCATTCTGTTGCGTAGTTCGCTGATCAGACCAGAGCAGGTAATAAAAAAAAAAAGAAAGAAAGAAAAGAAAATGTCTCCTCTTTCTGAATTATTGTCTCTAGTAACGAGCTGCTGTTTAAGTCAGGTCAAGTCGCGGTTGAACCATGGGCGGATTTTCAAGACGTTAGCTCCGCGGGAGTCTTTTATCGTGGTACTCGGTCCGGTCCGCTGAAATACGTCGCTCCTACATCCAACACGCAGTCCACAAGGCTTGGCCCTGTCGCTCGGAGATTCCCGGTTTGTCTCGGTTTGAACAGGATAACTTTATATTTTCATAAATCCTTCGGAATATAGTCACACTCGACACGAGGGCTCCCTAGTTAGGCGACATCTCAGGATGAATGTCTTATTTATAGCTGGGCTGTTAATCATCCGGAGCGGAGCCCAGATTCTGCCCCATCAAAAAACATTTTAAATGAATAAACTGTTTCCATGCATTTCTCCTTTTCTTGCTTGTAAGGGTTAATTGCTTAAAAATGTGAAAACTGGACAATAAGTTATCATAAAACATGTCTCGGGCGTTATACCAGACCGATAAAATATCCGACTTTTTGGCTGTCTAAGACGAGACTAGGCGAGTTTGGTGTCGCTGGCTAAGAGGAGGAACAACGACGCGATCAGTGTATGGGTTTAGCTGCTACAGTGCCGTGTGCTCATATCATGTTCACGTAACTTGGAACTCAGATACACACCTTGTTTTCGAGTATTTCCACATATTTTCCTGTAAACCCTGTCGGATCGGTCCCGCCTCCGTTCGGTGAAGATAAAACACAACACTCCGTTCGCCGAAGATGCAAAAATACGACAAACCGCTCCAAGTGGAGAATTATTCTAAAGGGGCTAAAGAGAAAATCTTCAAATGCCCCGAATGCCCAGGCCAGATAACACGCCTGATCCTGGCACGTTTTTGTTTTTTTAAGGCACAATGTCCAACGTCCGATCAAGAAATGACAATCCCATCATTGTGTTTCTCCAGAGGGCAGCTTTAAGCTTCACCTCGGCAGGTTCCGGTCAACATTTCTACCTTATAAGGTGAGAAATCCAAAATTGAGCTTTAATCATCCGAGTCGCTGACTATAACTGTCCCTTTCTGCCGTTCCTTCCTGTTTAATCCGCTCTCGAGCCGATTATCAGATCGTCCGGGATGTTAGCAGATAAACACACGGTCCACAGGATGGGTGAAGCCTGGCGTAAATGTGTCACGTCACAGCAAACCAGTGACTACGTTTCCCATCCTGCACTGCGGCCTACGAACACGGCCGCCACGGACTGCAATCCCCAGAACACTCGTTCATCCTAATCACGCACACCTGCATCCGATCTCACACACAATATCACAACAGTTTAAAAGGACTTTCGAGGTTGAGTGTTATCACCGTACCGAGCGTTTGTACCCTGTTCCTCGTTTTGATTCATGGTCATTGATCTCGTCTCTTCTTACTCGTTCCTCGCCTCGTTCACGCCTGTTTACAGATCGCCTGACCCATCGCCTGTTTTTTCGACCGCGCCGTTGTCTCACGATTTGGATTTGTCTGCCTGCCTCTCTCAAATAAAAGTCTTTAACCGCACTTGCATCCGTCCTAACCTCCATTATGTGGGAAACGTGACAAGACGTATCTCGTGGTGTGTCAGACTGCCGAGCAGTGGGGGGTTTTTTTGGACGGAAATATTTATACAATCCAGATATCGGATAGTGATTTTTATTGGTTTGATTTATTTCTTTGTTTGTGTTGAAAAAACCTCACTTCCGACTCTCATGAGAGTGTAAAATTCTCGCCGCTGTGGAATTCTGGTGGATTGTAGTCGGCAGAAGTGGGAGGATGAAACGGCGTGACCGATGAAGGCTTTGTGTTTGTCGGTTTTCTTCACACGCAGGGTTTGTACTGTTTGATTACATCTCGTATTGATGTTGCGGTAGTACGCTGAACTGATTAATCTGTAATGATTTGGCGAATACAGAAGCCTAGCACAGCTACAGCAGCTTCGCCTTATCTGCCTTCCCGTCGCGCTTGTTAAAAAACAGAGAGCGCTCTCGGTACGTCTCCTTTCTTCGGTTTTCCTTGCAGTAATCACTTTTTTTTTTCTCTTCCTTTCCACTCGCTCATGCCCTCCTCACCGCAGCGCCTCAGCTCCGTGCTCTGCTTTAGTTCTACATGTTTTACCCCTTGAGGCTGGCCGTAGGTGTGTGTCGTGCTCTGTGGATAAGCGCTACATCGGCATTGTGTGATTCCTCATACACTTCCCTTTCCGGGAGCGATCAGTACAATTCTCTCTCTCTCTCGCTCGCTCTCGCTCTCGACGTGGATAAAACACGCCTGATTCCAGGTCAGTATCCGACAATCATGCGCACTCCGACGTCAAAATGTAAAGGCTCGTGTATTTATTGACGTTTTGAGGAACCGTTCCCGGATCGGTGCTCGCGATGAATCCGAGACTGAATGGAAGCCTCTGTGTGCTCCACTTTTAGCATTCCCATCCAGGTTCCTGAAGAAGGCCTCTGTTTACACACTTGGCGTCCGTCCTCGTCGCGAGACACGCGATGAATAAGAAGTCGTTACAATCTGTAGGAGAAACGAATTCTTATTAACGATTAGCTTTCGTAAAAATGGGTACGGATTTCTAGTTCTGAAAGCGTGAGGCGACGTTAGTATTTCATGATTCTCAGAGCAGTTTAGCACCGACGCTCGGACATCGCGATGGTTCTCCGGTCTTTCCCTCACATTAGCAAGCTGTGAGGAGCTCTTTCCAACAAACACGGCATGAAGCAACCGTTTATTTTCCAGGCCTAACATTCCACTGGATTAGGGATTACAGGTTCCCCAAAATTTTGGGGCCAATGGATTTCCTGTCACCCCAAGCTTTTTTGGATAACCAAAACCAAAGAAATATTCCGTGCATGGGATTCCCAGACTAGTGGAAAGTGTCGTGTTGTTACAGGAAAGTAATCCACACTGGGGTGGTGTACTGCGCCCGACATGAAGCAGCCCGCTGGTTTATATTCCATGCGTGATTTTGTGGAAGGTAACGTGAGCGCCATTATTATTCGCGCACCCGCCGTTTGGAAAGCGACGTCCGCTAGACGGCACGTCAGAGCCAAGACGTCCCGGTTTCCAAGTCGTACTGTAAAATGTTTCGCGATTTTAAGGCGACATTAAACGCACGGTGATCTTCATGATCTCTGTCTGTATTTAATGTTCCTGCCGTCGTCGTGATCGTCGTAATGATCTAGAAACTAGGTAGAAGGCTGGTACGCAAAACGGAGCTTCCGGTAGGTCTGAAGAGAGGGTTTATAAATTCAAACGTCAGCCGTAATAGGAAAAGCGGTTAGTGTTTAATCTCGGTTTAGAGTAGTACATAAGCATGTGATTTGAGATATAATGCTAGTTTGTTTATCAGAGGTAGGTGGCTGGGAAAATTGGCTGGGAAAACCTTTTTGTTTTTGAGTGAGCTACACTAATGCAGCCTGTCACAATAGTGAAAAAGAGTAAAATAGCATGCATTAGTCTTACACCAACGATCGGGTCCTGGTACGTTCTGGATTCAAACGTGCAATCTCCCAGCGATGATAACGGTTTTCTTTTGCCCCACTCAGGAGCCTTTACTCTGAATACACAGCTCGAGTAGTGTTGGAGTAGTCTTTAACCCCCGACACGCAATCATAACACAGCCTTGTTTAGGTTTCAGACAGACATCGCTGTGCTTTCCACTAGCTTTCTGTGAGCCCAAAATCAGATCAGAGCCTAAAAACAAGAAAGCTTCTTCGCTGCGATCTGTTTGCTGCAGTCTTTGTTGATATAAAGCTATAATGTTTGATAGTTTAGCCCGTTCAGACTTCTATTCAAGGGATAAAGACTGGAGGTGTATTTAAATGCCATCCCATTTTACTCTTAGAGCACGTTTACTAAATTCTACCACTGGCACACCTGTTCCGTCTAATCAGTGTCTGATTAAATCGAATCAGATGTGCAGGTGGATGAATTTAAGCAATGCATGGAGCTGGAGTGCCTCCTGGCAATTTCACAAATGACCAGTAACGTCAGTCAGTTCAATCAAATGCAGTCAATGTGTAAATATGTAAGCAAGTATGGAGAGTGGAATCAATAAAGTAAGTAAAGTAACGTAAAGTAAGTCATTAAAGTAAGTAACACAAATAAGGCAAGTAAGTAAATAAAATAAGTAAAGGAATGAAATAAGTAAAGGAAGAATGTAAGTACAGTTATAGAGTAAAGTAACGAATAGATAAAGTGAAATATGTAAAGTAAAAAAAAAGGAAATAAGTAAAGTAAGTGAAATATGTAAAGGAAACAAGTGAACGAAGTGAGGAAATTGAGTAAAAGTATGTCAAATAAGTTGAGTAAATAAAGTAAGTAAAAGAAGTAAGTAAGTAAAATGAATAAAGGAAGTATGTAAGTAAGAAAACGAAGTAACTAAAGTTATAAAGCAAATATTGTGTGTGAAATAAGTAAAGATACGACTGTAAGTAAATAAAGGGAATAAGTCCATCCATCCATCCATCTTCTACCGCTTACTCCTTCTTCAGGGTCGCGGGGGAACCTGGAGCCTATCCCAGGGAGCATCGGGCACAGGACGGGGTACACCCTGGACAGGGTGCAAATCCATCGTAAAGGGAATAAGTAAAATACGTAAAACAAGTCAAATATGTGAAGTAAATAAGTCAATATAGTGAAGTAAAATAAGTAAAGTAAACAAGCAAAAGACAGGAAATAAGTCAAATAAGTAAAGTAAATATGTGAATAAAGTAAGCAGAATAAGTCAAATAAGTAAAGCACGTAGGTAAAGGAAGTATATAAGTAAGAAAAGTGAGTAAAATAAGTAAAGTACGTAGGTAAAGGAAGTATATAAGTAAGAAAAGTGAGTAAAATAAGTAAAGTTAATAAGTAAGTAAATAAAGGGAATAGGTAAAATATGTAAGACAAGTAAAATGTGCAAAGTAAATAAGTGAATATAGTAAGTAAAATAAAGTGAATAATTAAAATAAGTATGTAGGTAAGATGAGAAAGTTATAAAGTAAATTACTTAAGTAACATAAGTACAGTTACTAAGTAAGTAAAATCAGGAAAGTAAATAAGGTAAGTAAAATAAGTAACCAAGTAACTAAAGTAAATAAGGAAAGTAAGTAAAATCCGTAAAGTAAGTGTAATATGTAAAGTAAATAAGTGAATAAAGTAAGTAAAAACGTAAGAAAGTAAATAAAATATGTAGAGTAAGTAAAGTAAGTGCAGCCGAACAGTAAACACAAAAGCAGTCATTTATTCCGAGTGTAAACAGACAGGAAGCAATGTGGACATTTTTTACTTAAAGCTAATGAGAAAAGATTTAATTGGTGTTTTATTAAACTGACCTGGAGAATGAATAAAGTAAATGAAAGCATCATGGCAGGGACTGGTAAATAGAGTTTCTCTTCAGGGCCAGCTGGAGAAACAGATGTGTGTGTAGAGAGAGAGCGAGAGAGCGAGAGAGAGAGAGAGGGAGAGAGAGAGAGAGGGAGGGAGAGAGAGAGAGAGAGAGAGAGAGAGAGAGGGAGGGAGAGAGAGAGAGAGAGAGAGAGGGAGGGAGAGAGAGAGAGAGAGAGGGAGAGAGAGGGAGGGAGAGAGAGAGAGAGGGAGGGAGGAAGGGAGCAGACACATTTCCTTCCCTGCTCTCTAATCTCATATGAAAGATGGCATGAGACAAGCTACTATTAACTTGGCCAGTGTTCAGTGTTTAACGGCAGCGCAGTGGTGTGTTCATTTTCACCGCGTGCGCTGCAGCGTTGCTCACTCTCCATATTAATGTCATTAACACCAGGAGCTGGTCAGCCGAGGTGCGAGTGCATCCTGTAGTGTACACAGCAGCTTCGTTTCAGAGAATGTAATTAAACACTTACAGAGTCCCAGCCAGCACGTGAACTTGAGGAATCCTTCATGAGCACATGCATAGGAATGAGAGAGAGAGTGAGAGAGAGAGAGAGAGAGAGCTCATCAGCATTAAATGAACACCTCATTATACAATAGAGATCAGTTCTGATCTGCAATATACACCAGAGACCGGTTTAACAGCGTGGGTGTTAATTGAACATTGATGATTTTGCTGTGCATCCTTCCCGTAAGCCTAGTTTAAAAAGTCCACCCCCGACTCACACACATACACACACACATGCAAACAATCCTCCAGATGTTCACTCTCGCATAGTTATTTCCCAGGAGAAGCACTTGTAAACGGCATCAAAACAGTCATTTTCATCAACTTCAAACATCTTCAGCATTTTGTAAATGGCATTTATTGAGCACTTATGGAAGGAGTCTCCAGTGTCAGCACGTAGTTAGAGGTAAAAGTGTAAAGGGAAAGTCTTCAGGACAGAGGAGTTTCTTGTTAGCAAGCTGCATTTTTTTTTTTCCTGTCATTTGTTCATGGCCGTTCCACAACATTGAACGTAGCCGTAAATGGATAAAAAGTACATGTCATTCATTTCAAAATGAACTCCGTTGTAATGGTTGGTAAAATTTCAGCGGTTTAAGAGGAATAAAATGCTTCAATAATCAACTTCAGGGTGGAGACGGGAACTCAGCATCATCACATGACCATGTCGTTGCTGACGTTCCTGTTACAGCAATTCAGTGTTCATGAATGTGTTAATAATATTTCATGTCCCTAAACGCAAAGCCTCACGTTGTCTATCGCCAGCCTAGCGTTAGGGTTGACCTTTTCGGCAGCAGAGACATACAGAGGCACAGCTGTGTTCCTGATCTTCCTTCATTGAGCGCTTACAGAAAATCAATACAGCATCATTGCCATCACTCGCTCTGTCAATGAACACGAGCGGAGATTTAAAGTGTGGAGGAGAGAGAGAGAGAACGAAGGTGTGATGAGTTAGGCGGTATGCTTCTCAGTGCGATTTCGAGCTGACACACTTCAGTATCATCGGGTACAATCTTCTTATCAGAAAGAAGCTTGCTAGCATACCAAACCTATAAAAACAAGAGTGCTAGCATACTGAAACTGTTAAAAGAAGCTTGCTAGCATACCAAAACTATAAAAAACAAGCATGCTAGCATAATGAACCTGTTAAAAGAAGCTTGCTAGCATACCAAACCTATAAAAACAAGAGTGCTAGCATACTGAAACTGTTAAAAGAAGCTTGCTAGCATACCAAAACTATAAAAACAAGAGTGCTAGCATACTGAAACTGTTAAAAGAAGCCTGCTAGCATACCAAAACTATAAAAACAAGAGTGCTAGCATACTGAAACTGTTCAAAGAAGCTTGCTAGCATACCAAAACTATAAAAACAAGAGTGCTAGCATATTGAAACTGTTAAAAGAAGCTTGCTAGCATACCAAAACTATAAAAACAAGAGTGCTAGCATACTGAAACTGTTCAAAGAAGCTTACTAGCATACCAAAACTATAAAAACAAGAGTGCTAGCATACTGAAACTGTTCAAAGAAGCTTGCTAGCATACCAAAACTATAAAAACAAGAGTGCTAGCATACTGAAACTGTTCAAAGAAGCTTGCTAGCATACCAAAACTATAAAAACAAGAGTGCTAGCATACTGAAAATACAAGTGCTAGAATACAAAATGATTAAAATAAGACTGCTAGCATCACAAAGCTATTAAAATAAGAGTACTGGTATATGAAATTATTAAAATAATATTGTAAGCAGACCAAAATTATTATGACAAGAGTGTTGGTGCACTAAACTATTAAACTAGCTTACTGTAATGCAAAATCGTCTTGCTAGCACACTGAACCTACAAATCTTGAGTGTTAGCATACTACAACTAATAAACTAGAGAGTTAGCATGCTAATATACTAAATGTAGCTACTTCATGTAAAAGAGTTAGCATGCTAATATACTAAATGTAGCTACTTCATGTAAAAGAGTTAGCATGCTAATATACTAAATGTAGCTACTTCATGTAAAAGAGTTAGCATGCTAATATACTAAATGTAGCTACTTCATGTAAAAGAGTTAGCATGCTAATATACTAAATGTAGCTACTTCATGTAAAAGAGTTAGCATGCTAATATACTAAATGTAGCTACTTCATGTAAAAGAGTTAGCATGCTAATATGCTAAATGTAGCTACTTCATGTATACATTCAGTGTAGCTAAGACATTGTTCTGAGAATGTTGTTGATTTAGAGCCAGATTTCTTCTCTCTCTCTCTCTCTCTCTCTCTCTCTCTCTCTCTCTCTCTCTGTGTCAGTGTTTATATAAAATCAGTTGCTGTAAACTCTTCCGTCTGTGTTTCACCCACGAGGAAGGATAACACAATACAGCAGACTGTGTGGAAGCAGCATTACATTGCCACGCTCGAGGTGCGAGGTAGGTGACGCAACCCTGACCCGGGATCAGTCCAGCCTGCACATACAGCTGGATTTGAAGTAAGAACTGATCCTGGATCATATAGCGGTGCAGCGCAGAGCCTGTGCGGATGAATAATGCAGTGCAGCGAGAGACGTGCGGATTATGATGTGTTGGCCACAGGCAGGCCCGGAGGCTGGTGTCAGTCTGAAAAGTGCACAACTCCGATGCTCAGGTACACTCACAATCAATCACACACACACACACACACACACACACACACACACACAGAAGTACCAGATGCTCATTCATAATGCACAGCGGCTTCACAAATAACAAGGACGAGTATAATCCGAATAGTGAAATGAAGCACTAGCGTTACCCTTTTTTTTTTTTTTTCAGAATAAATGTCATCTCATTACTTTTTAACTGAGGACAAAGCGCTCAGAGGGGCGTAGCCTACTGTACGCAGTCTTGTAGGAAGTTGGTGAATAAATTCCTACGATCTTATATTCTCATTCGCATACAGCCTCTCTCTCTGTCTCTGTCTCTCTATCTCTCTCTCTCATTCTCTCTCTCTCTCTCGTTTGTTTGCTCTCATTCTCTTCCTATGTCTCTCATCTGCTCCCACATAAGTCCACTCTCCTGTCTTCCATCCTCGTTTTTGATGATGAGAACTTCACGGATTTATCACGCACTTCCCAGACACCAGATGACTCAGAACTGTGTGTGTGTGTGTGTGTGTGTGTATACACGTGCATGCATGATGGAATCTGATGGAGAGAAATGTCAGGCGCTGATGGGGGACTTTTTCTCCTCATGATTACAGCTGCATTCTCCGTGTCGGCGCATAACGCCGGAGGAATAGGACAGAGAGAGAGAACGAGAGAGAGAGATTGAAAAAAAGTGAGGGAACGCTTGAGGTTGCATGAAAAATAGGCAAACTCTAAAAGCGAAAGAGAACATATGAACCAAAAAAATTAGCAGACACAGATAACAGGACACTAGTCGAGCGTGTGTGTGTGTGTTTGCGAGAGAGTGTGTGTGTAACGGAGGAGATTATGGTGCCAGGACACGTCTCTCGGAGCAGACTCTCAGCCAGCCTGCTCATTCATAAATGATCTGAACCGATTGATTGGGCCGCAGAAAAACACTAGCGCTGTCTAGATACATATCACGCTGCGCTGACGTGCCAAAACACAGGCAAGGACTTCAGAGGAAAAGCCAGGCTGCTTCTGTTGCATCAGGCTGTGTTGCCGCTGTCAGTCTAGACACCCTTCAGCAGTCAGAATCGACCTTGATATGTTATGTGGCTGTCGAAACTGCTTTAAATATACTGTAGTGTCTCGTAAATAGTCAATCCGGGTGTCTATGAGGATCAGCTTCGGTCCGTTTAACTAAAGAAATTTCAAATAGAAATCCGTATTAGTATTAGATAAATACTAGCCAAGTGGGAATACCCACACTTCATAAATAAATCCACATGCTTTTATAAAACCTATCATAGAGAGGTCTCCGAATCTCCCAAGTCTGAATCGTTATAATGCCTCAACCGTCCCCGGGTCAGGAGAAGCAGAATCACCCCTGCACTCCTCAAAACAAAGCTTCCGATTAGAAGCGAAATGGTTCTGCAGCCTGATGCCGTAGGAGAACCCTTTTAAGTTGCACAAGGAACCTTTTAGTCTTCAAGTTCTTTAGAGAACCATCCGTTTACTTGTGCTTTTAGAACGCAGAAATGGTTCCTCAAAGCAGTGCCATGTAACAAGGAACCGTGTAATCATAAGTTCGTGAAAAACCCTTCGTTAGTGCTTTAAGGAACCAAAGGAAGGTTCTTAAGAGTGATGCCAGGAGAACTTTTTCCAGTCCCACAAAGAACCTTATAGGGTTCAGAACTTAAACCTGTTAAGGGACCTTGAAGAACCAATACACTGCACTATGATGAGAACCTGTAATGAAACATAAAGAACTTTTTTAATCTCCAAAGAACCGTACATTTCGCCGAGTTGTTTTTTTTTGTGTGTGTGTGTGTGATTGTTGCAGCCAAAAAACGTTTGATTTTGCTGCGGCTTTTTTTCAAAACGTGTGATGCAATTTGTGGAGTGTTTTTTTGTGCTGGAAAGCTACGTGAATTGGCGAAATTGCAGTTGAACAAAAATGTTTCTTTCACAGTGATGGTTGTGGGTGAATGAGACCGTTTAGCCGTACTCATGTTCGGCGCACGTGAATCGGAGAAGGTTTGGACTATAATAATAATAATAATAATAATAATAATAATAATAAATATGACAGTTGTCATGCTGTATAATTTTTTTTTTAAATCATCCACTTCCGAACTGCGTAGGAGATATTGTGGTGTAGGCAATTTAACAAGCTACACTCACACACTATTCGCATTCCCGCTTCCTCCATCTCATCCCCTGTACATTAATGCCTCCGCCATGTGCTCAGACAAGCATCACCCAGGTTTGACTGGCAGGTTACACAGCTTCCTTCCCACACCATCTCAAATGCCTTATCAGCCATTCAGAGCGAGCACGCAGTCCCCATCTTCTCCGATTTCCTTCTCCACTTTCTCGCGCAGGTCACACAAGTATGCGAGCTACTTGGCATTCTCTTTCTACGCTCAGCCTGTACTGAATCGAATGTGTCAAGCCGGCGTGGGAAGCGTATCAGCGCTCGTGATTTACACTAAAACCCATCAATCAGGCGCTTTTCACAGCGCGTTAGTCATTAACGCACCTGCACACCTCGTACACAGGTACCGAGGACCATTATACAGCAGGTGGGGATTTGGGTTCTTTTGCCGTGTTCGTCATCTGCATCGCTTTGTGCTTTCACCTCTGAAAAATGTCCTGCGCGTAAATTACAAGCCCACCACCCTCTTTTATTGTGCGTTAAATAAGTTTTATCGCATTCGCACAGGCATGCTTTTTAACTCGGTGATATTATTATTCTTATTATTCCGTGTGGGTGTAAACACCAAACGAGTTCATGCTCATGAGGACTGTAGATGTATCGTTAAACACGTTCTACAGGCAGGTTTGGTGACGTCTTGAAGGTCGATCAGTTTCATGCAGAACATCAACACGGCTCCAGCACCTCCTGTCTGCTGGACTGAAGTGGAGTACGTTGAATTGGACAGGCTGTATTTACACCTAGTGGGCAGGTGGTTGCCGAGCATATTGACCAGCGTCTTCGTCATCGTAACAGGTGTGAAATGAACACGGGGTCGGCGGCAGGGTATTCGGAACGACGGGGCCTCGATGTGTCACTGGGGGGGGGGGCTACCTCGCCCATCTCACTAGAATAATAATAATAATTTTACAGAATTATGTGTTAATAAAGTCGCATATATTTTCCTTGTAATTGTGGACGCGGTGTGTTTGATCAGACTCCTTTCCCGGACCTCCCCGGGTAATTAAAGATGGCGGCAGCTGGATAATTTTGGGTTGTGAGTAGTGTAAAGAGAGGCTCAGATTTCATATTAGCTTAGCCAAGAATTATAATAATAATAATAATACCACTTTACGGAGTCTATTTTTAACAAAGAGTAAGCGTGGCACACTAGAAAAACCATCATGTCATCACCCGACGACGCTAAAGAGCAAGGCTACGCATAAAGCACTCACGTAAATAATAACGACCAGCACTGGTCACATAACCACATGCTAGTAACAAAGACAAAAAAAAAGGGAAAAAAAACATCTTACCTTTAGAAAAGCTGCTGGCGACGAGTGGAAGTGTTAAACGTTCTCAAAGCAGCGTCTTTCCATTCGCTGCGAAATTTCCATTACTGTTGAATTATCAAGCTAAACGTTAAACGTTTTAGACAAAGTCAGCTTTGCAAGGTTTGCTCTCATGACCGCGTTCAACCATTATTTACGCCACCGTCGTAATAGCAGCGTATATTTGTATGTAATTGGCTGATTAGGACTGTACGTAATAACGTTAAGTTTTGGGGGGTTTTTTTGTCAACTGCTACTCTTCATTCATAATCAGTATTCCTGGTAAAACTAAATTCATTTACAGAATGGTTTTTTAAAAATATTCGGTTAATTATCAGTATTTCAAGAAGTAGGAGGGCACGGTGGCATGGTGCTGAGTCCCAGCAGCTGAAATCGCATTCAGGGGGTAGGGTGGGGTTCTTACTGGAGGTGAGGGGGCACGGTGTCCTAGGTGGCCCCTCGTGGCGCCGACGCTGAATGAACAGCACACAATTATAGCAGGATATGTGTGAATAAAGTGCAATATAGTATCTGTCTGAATCATTCACTGACTGAATGAATAAATGAATGACTGACAGACTGAATGAATGAATGAATTAATCACTCACTGACTGGCTCACTCACTGTCTAACTAAATCGCTGACTAACTGATTCGCAAACTGAAGGAATGAATCACTCACTGACTGACTGAATCACTCACAAACTGAATCATTGACTGAATGGATGGATGGATGAATGAATGAATCACTGACTGCATTACTGAATCACTGACTGACTCTCGCACTGTCTAACTGTATCACTGACTAACTGATTCTCTGACTGAATGAATGAATCACTCATTGACTGACTGAATCATCCATTGACTGCGTTACCGAATGAATCAATTACGGACTGGCTGACTGACTGACTGACTGAATGATGAATGAATTAATGAATCGCTCACTGCTTGTTTGACTAACTGAATGAATTACTGACTGACTGAATTCACTCTCTGACATGAATGAATTACTGACAGACTGCATTATGGAATCACCGACTGACTAGCTCATTGTCTAACTGAATCACTGACTAACTGATTCACTCAATGAATGACTAACTGAAATAACTCAATGAATCAGTGACTGAATCATTGATTGACTGAATGAATGAATCGCTTACTGCTTGACTGACTGTCTAAAAATGACTGACAGTGAATTACTGACTCACTGACTAACTGAGTGACTGAATCACTGACTAAATTACTGACTAACTGAATGACTGGCTGGTTGACTGACTGAATCACTGACTGGTTGACTGAATGAATTGCAGACTGAATGCCTGACCGAATCACTGACTGAATTGCTGACTGAATCACTGACTCACTCACTCACTGACTGGCTGATTGACTAAATGAATGACTGACTGAATCACTGACTACCTGAATGACTGACTGCATTACTGACTGAATCACTGACTGACTGTTCACTGATGTGAACCCATAAACTTGCCTTAGCTTTTCTTACTAAAGCTCTATTTAGTCCTGCACGCACGCACACACACACACACACACACACTCTTCAAGTGTAAATCATTGGTATGATGCATTATATCATGCAGTCCTCATTTGTAAGTCGCTTTGGATAAAAGCGTCTGCTAAATGAATAAATGTCAACGTAAATCATGCGATTCTGAAGTTTTCCAGCACCAAAAATATCACACCCTCTCGTCTCTGAGCGCCGGCGCCATAGAAACGCGCTGTAAAATCTCAGGTAGACTCCACTCCAGCATGGCTTGCTAAACTGCCCTGGCGCCTCCTCTCTGACCAGCCAGGCTGATTTTGGCCGGAGTTCTGAGCTGGATTAGCAGCTCGTCGCCTCTGGCACGGATTTCCTCACCGTCCCCCGACTGCACCCTTCTCCCGCTGCTGAGTAAATGTGTGCACCGAGCTCCATCTGTGCTCCAGCTCCATCGGTCACTTCCCATCATAACTCAGCGCCGTGTGAGAGACGGACAGCTGCAGCGACCAATCAGCAGCCCTGCGGCCGTTAACACGAGAAGTCTTATTGGTCTGTTTGGCTCAAGGTGAACTTGAGACGGGGAACCTGCTCTCGCTGCCAGTGGCCCGGGCAGGCCGTCGCAGCGGACACTGGGTAATGAAGTGATGTGATTGATCAAGTGTCGTTCCAGATGACTGGAGATGGACGCTGGCCAAACCGCTGCCACATATCTGCCTGAGCGCTCTAACAGCCGAGCAGCTCTGACGTGTGCGTGTGTGTGGTCATGACAGAACTGTTATTAACACCTTACACAATTTATACAACCATTCTCATCAGCGAAACGGTGTCGGAAATGTGTGTTCAGAAACCAATGCATTATTCATAGAAGCTTTCTCTCACTCTGTCTCGTTGCTGCCATGCATTTCATATTTATGTCTTCATCTTTATGCTCTGTCTCCTATCTGGGTTCTCGTGGTTCCGGGCGCATTCTCGTTTCCCGGGCTGTATTCTGAAGATGTCATCCCAGGTGAATAAAAGGTAATAGAGATGACGTTCATATCCCCCGTGACACGCAGACGGAGAATGATTTCAGATCAGTGGAGTCCGAGGATACTGGGTAGACTGAGAGAAACAATGTGAGGAGGCAGTTCAGGAGAACAGAGTATGCTGGCTACACACACACACACACACACACACACACACACACACAATACTGCAGCTCTTCAAAAGTTAGAAGGAACTTGTTCAACCACAAGATGATAAACATACAGATAGGTGATTAAAATGAAAGTTTAACACTGCTCTGTTTTGCTTTTCGGGCATGGTCCACGTCCCCTGTAGGGAGAAGCATTATCCTATCCTAAGTTCCTATCCTGATGGGTGTGGTCTCATCCTGAATGACCCCGCCCACAGTGTTCACAGGACACTAGGGCTCACTGAATAATGATTTCCTAGTCACAGCACCTGAACCTCAGCTCTCAGATTGAAGTGTTTCATAACTTTCTCCTAAATTCCATGACCGTTATCATGAGCGAACATTATTTTTAGAGGTCAACCAATAGTGGATTCGACCGATACTGATAACTAAGTGGCTAAGTTAACTTAAGTTAATCAAGCGATAGTTTTTAAAAGCGATACTGAATGAAAACACTCAAAGTAAAATACCGGTGAACTTTATTACAAAAATCAACAGTACTGACCGTCCCATGAAAATGTACTGTACTTTTTCAAAATGAAATACATATACACATATGAACATGTGTCAAAAATTAAATAAAATATATACATAACCAAAAAGTAACACTCCAAATAACAAATAAAAATAGAGGCATCAAAAATGAATCCAAAAACACTTCAAATAACGCGACAAAATTTGTCAGCAGCGGTTTCTTATTTCGCCTCTAGAGGCCGCTCTCGTACTGGATTTTCCCAGATAACCGAAAGTTCCAGCAATCGGTTATCGGTGCGGATTAATTGCAAAAAAAACAAAAAAACAAAAAACCAGTCGCCCTCTAATAATTTTATTATAATATATAACTTATGACTCCAGTAAACCGTGATGTCCTGCGATTGTATTTTATTCACTGGAAGACATGTATTTTGTTGCCTAAATGGGAAAGACCTCATTTGATTTGAGGTCAAATGAGTACTTTTGCATGCAATCTATGTAGCTCGAGTGACCATATCACACTAGGCAGGTGTCAAGACATCAGAGAAAGCAAAAAACAAGAGTTTATCAGCCTTACATTATAGTACGTGGCACGTCCGCAATACGAGTCCTTGTGAATGAGCTGCTGTTACAGATCATTCATCAACACCTACTGACCAATCACGGACGAGAACGCAACACCGCTGTAGTATAACGCTCCTCCCTGAACCATCATTCAGTCACGATGAGAGAAAGCGTGAAGCTTGGGGATGAAGACGAGCTACAGGAATGTACAGAAGGATACCTGTCATTCCTGTTTGTACTGAGTGGATGGTTTGAGTGTTTTTTAATGCCAGAAGTAACGTATTACAGCCTCTCTCTCTCTCTCTCTGTCTCTGTCTCTCTGTCTCGCTGTCTCTGTGCAGAGATAAGAGGATGTTTTCCTATGGGGTTTCCTGCTTCCACATTCCCATCACCAAACCCATCTACAGGTCGCAAATTGGACCTATTCACGGCGACAACATGAACAGAGCTCCAGCTGTTCTGTAATCTCCAGCCCCATTGTTTTTCTCCTCTGCCTCCTCAATACCTCCATGGGCAGTTTTATTTCTCCTTTATGGAGGTTAATTGAGTCATTCGACCCTGTACGTTTTTTTTCTCTCGCCGCTTGTGTTTCCACCTCACTTCCACACGCAGCACAATAGAACTCACAGGGCTGGAAAAAGCTTATTAGCAATTACAACATCCTCGGAAATTTCTCGTCCGGGTCGACGTAATCTTCAGGTTCATAATCAGGTTCAGTCGCGTTGTGCACAAAAAAAATAACACAGAAATCCATTTCCTGTCGAACGATTCCCGTTCAGCAACACAGGAAATACACCAACGAGGTTAGCGATATTGTCCTGCGCAGATGTCGGGCTCGGACGACGCGGTTAGAGCGCGAGATAAATTGTTCCAGTCAGACGGAGACCGTTACCCGAGTCCTGTGATCGGCCCAAAGCGAAAGCCTTCAGGGCAGTTCTCACAACGCGGCGTTGGTTCATAATCAGTCAATATTTCGGTGTTTCGCTTGAGGGCACGGAAGTGTGCTTGCACAATCAAGTCAAACTAGTTTCCTGTTTTAGAAGTCTCCACTTCCTGGCTTCAGGAGGCTTTCTGAGACGCCCACCGGCTCGACACCTGGGTTCTGAAGGGCTCGCCTGGGTTAATCTGGATCTAATTATGAGGCTGGGGAAGTGTTGGACCTCAGGGGAGCGTGTGGGTGTCCTTTATTTTAGCAAACGCACGCAGAGAGCCACTGTGCGTATGTATGTGCGCCTCTTTTAGGTCGACTGAAAGAACTTAGCCGAATATGCATACAGGAAAAAGTGCGAAAGGGCACAGGTGTGTGTGTGTGTGTGTGTGTGTGTGTGGTGGATTTGCACCTGTGCTTAGTGCTTTGGGCTTGAATATAGGAGGGTATGATTAAGTGAGTAACGCTCATTTCCATGTCGTTGCCTTGGAGATATCAGGATTTGTTCAGTCAGAGCAAAAAAATTCCAGTCAGGTCCGTGTATAAGTGCACAGACTGAGGGTTTCGTTACGCAGAAATGTAGACTTTCATTTTATCAGTAACACGCTAATCGTTAGACCGGCTAGCGTTGCATATCACAGTCGCAATCTTAGCGAGCCAAAAATTGACTTCCTGTTTCCTATTATAGGATTACGATAAACCGATTATGCGATTGTTACGCCTATGTCTAGCCCTTTTTGCTCACTTCAAGTCTGTGTAGCTGTGAAATATTTAGCGAGCTAGTTTACTAGCAGCTAGCTAAGCGAAGAAGGAAACGGGATCGTTTCCAGTCTTGCTGGAAGTATATTCGTAAAAACCTGGCATTTTTAATGAAGGTAAAGCTTTAAAACCCACATGTTCAGAGAGACTTCTTATTCTCCCGCTACAGATATCTCCGGGTTAGCGCAGCACAAATCTGGTGTTTTACAGAAAGAGCAGCGTGTCAGATTAAACAGAGTACAGATCTGCAGTAATGAATTCCCCGTGCATCGTTCCTGTTTCATTTATTCAGGGAAGAAGGTGTTGTATGTGTGTGTGTGTCTGTCTGTCTGTCTCTCTCTCTCTCTCTCTCTCTCTATCTCCACTGTTAGTCGACTGGAGGCTGGAAAGCTAGCGGAGGTGAAATTGCATTACTGAAGGTTAAAATTGCGCCGCTCCATGTTTTCGGAACGACGAGCAAGGTTTGGCATTATCTCCCTCGGAGCCGCAGGGCTCCGAGGCACGAGGTATACACCGGCGATTCGTTCTTTTCTAAAAGACGAGATCTAAAAACGTTAATGAAGAACAAAAAGGTATCGCTGCGAGCACGCGTGCTTAACGGAGAGACGCCTGTGGAAATGCCGCCATGCAAATAAACGGGAACTGGCTGCGAAGACAAAATGGCATTTGACTAGCAAACATTTTCATTTCAGGGCTAGACAAATGATACGTTTATTAGCTCACCCGGTGGAAAAGGAAACGATGAAGGCAGAGTGCGCTGCTCCAGCACGAGACGTATTTCTGAGTTGACTAGACTAAAAAAAAAAAGGTAGCTAAATGAACACATCGACGTACGCCAAGCTCGTTAAGTATGGAATTAAATTTGTGGCAGAAGTATAGAACGTGACAAGAAATGATACAACTAAAACTAAAAACTATGCAACGAGAGAGAAGAAAAACACTCTGAAGCTGAAAGCAGTGACGTCAGGGGCGAAAATGGAACATGGTCTTCAAATAAACAGCGTTCTTTGTATACCGTTATCTTAGCTTCGTTTTCGCTAATCTTGGTTTAGGAGGTTTTTTTTTCATTTACGCTTTCAATGTTTTCATTCATATTCGCCATTCTGGCACAAATCTCACGTGTGGGCGGGGCTTCACAGCGCTTTACTCTCATTGGCTAGTGAGATTTGGCGTGACAGCTCAAGCGTACAGCTGAGGAGGAACACGAGGATGATAATGAAGACGACGATGACCGCTCCGTGCCGCTCCTGAGAGCTCATCTCGAATTAAATAGTCGTATGAGACTACCCAAACCTCAAATATTAATTACGCACCAATGTACTGAGTAAGTAAGGCCTTTCAGCTACAAAGTAGAGGTTGACTGACCCGGTTGATGGGTTCTGCTGATTCATCAGCACCGATAACCGAGTGCTGGAGCTATCAGCAAAAATCCACGTCGCGGGAGCGGCTGAGAAGAGCCCGCTGTCGTTATACGGTGCGAGAGCGGCCTCTAGAGGCGAAATAAAAACTATCGCTGACAGATTTTGTCGTGTTATTTGAAGTGTTTTTTTGATTCATTTTGGACGGCTCTATTTTAACAGTGTTACTAATTCGTTCAGTTTGGATGTATATCTCGTATTTAGATTATTTATTAATAGTTAATATATATTCGTGTTTATATGTTTATTTCACTTTAAAAAGCACAGTACTTTTTCACGGTACAGTCGTGGTAATCGGTTATCGGCAGTTATCAGTAAAAATCCACTATCGGGCGCCCTCTACTACAAAGTACTCCAAAGTTCGCGATACTGAAGTGTCTACTTCCAGGTCAGGGAGCTGTCACTCCAAATCTTACTAGCAAATGAGAGTACATCGCTGTTAAGCCCCGCCCAGACGAGAGGTACGTCCCAGAATGGCGAGCGTAAACTTGCGGTGCGTAAATGAAAACTCTGGCAGCGTGATTAGTGAAAGGGAAGCTGAGAAAACTGTTAGAAAACAAAGAACGCTGTTTGTTTGAAGACCAGGTTACATTTTCGCCACCGAGCTCACTGTTTTCAGTTGCAGAGTGGATTTTAGTTGGGAGTGCTCGTGAATAAAAGTGAACCGTTAATCCCGCCTCTCACACCAACTCTTGAAAGTTCTTTAAATGAGTATATATTCATGTCTTCCACGATCCCTCTTCATTCGGAAACCCAGAGCGAGATGAAATAAAAGAGAAGAGTGACACCTGACCTGTTGAGTGACAGTTCCTCAGCAGGTGTTACAGGCACTCATTGATCTCCGACTCTCAGGTTTCCCACCTAAGGTTTTAGCCTTTCACTCAGCAACAATGGCAATCAGTAACCTTCTGTAAGCAGTAGAGATCCACTAATCAAATTATTTCTTCTTTCTTTTTCCGTCCCTCCCTCCTTCGCTCTTTTGAGACGTATAATAAACGCGGCGTGTGCATATCTCGCCTTGCCTGGTGCAACCTGCTGCTTTTTAAGCACCGTGTTATTTTTGAGTTTCGATCTCTGTTTCTCACACCGGTGTCACCGCACCTTGTTTGCAGAATTGTTCAAACAAGCACGTCGTGTCGAGCTGAAGGCTAAACGTCATTCTCAGCTTCTTCTTCGTCTTTTTTTAATCCTGTGTTCAAGCAAATTTGCAGGTGTTGTCACGAGTTTGCCGTTTTTCTCTCCTGGGTGTTAAGTGACTGCTAATGTTTTTACTTGCGAGCGTCTTTCCAAAAAAAAAAAAAAAAAAGACAGAAGCAATTGACAGATTTTCAAACGATGAACATTCCAGCTGCTTTAAACAGAAAATATACTGCAACTATTCGGGATTAGTCATCCGAAAGATTGCTGGTTTTAGCAACCCTCCAACCTTTAGCTCCGCCTCCTCCTCGTCTCACGACAGTCGATCAACCTGGCTAGTGGATTAAACGAAAACAACAGGAATAACGTTCGCTAGCTTGGTAGTGAACGAGCCAGAACGCTACTGCTGGAGAAATTCACTGCAGTTTTATAGCACACGTGAAGCTTTCTGTGCTCCCGGATAAACATTTATCTCCCCTGGAAACTCAGATCATCGCGAAGGTTAAGCGTGGAGCTATGAGAGGATTTAGCATTCAGAGTTTCCTTCATAGAGATAAGCCTTTGGTCATAATAAACAAACCTGCTTATATGTGGAAAGGGAGAAAGTAAGGTCACTGAAAGCAAGTTCCTTTTCATTACCAATTCAGCACAGTGGGCTGTACACAGAAATGCTTGAAAGCGTACACAGTTTATTTATTTATCATAAAACAAAACAAGCAAGAACAAAGTATGAATGTGTTCTGACCTCGTTCACCTGCCATAATCTGAGCACGGCCTTGTTTTGTCCATGTTTGCGTCCCGTCTTTCCTTATATGGTCAGTATTCCCCGTCTTCTTCCTGTTCCAGGTGCTAGGTAATTAGTCTGTCATGTTGCGACAGCAGCTGATGGAAAGCCTCTGTGTTTCTGCTGAAACGTTGCATTTCTGAGCCGTGTAAGGGTCCTTTGGGTTTCTGCTTCCGAATCGTCCCGAGTGTCGTCTTTTTCAGGTTTTTCTGAGGTGTTTTGTACACTTGCTTTAAGATTCCCTTTTTCGCTCGAGCGAAAGTGAAGACACAGAATTGAGGTCAGCTCATAATCTAATGCACGGGAGAACACGGTGGAAGCAACGTGTGCGACGTCAAATATGCATACAGGAACGCCCAACTCGTAGATGCGAACTTCCCAGGAGGACTTGAACGCACTATAATATCCGCCCATATCTCGGGTCGTGAGTGCACTGCACGCTCCCCTGCTTGTGCTTGTTATTAGTCCTCCATGTGCTTGTGTTTTGGTCTCGGTTCTGTCTCCGCCCCCCTCCATCACGTCAGCGGCTTCTTCCTTGACTGTGTTTTCTTTTGTTTTTGTTTTTTTTTTTTTGCTTGCCATTAAGTAATTAAGTACTCTGGTGGTTCTGTGTCGTATACCCACTGCGCACTTTTAACCACGCGCTCCGACTCTGAGTCCTCGAGGCTCGTGTTGCCATGTTGTCGATTACAGATTGCCCTGCGTTAACTCCGTCGATGATTCGAACCTTGCGACGAGCTTTGATTCTTGTTTTTTTGTTGTTGTTGTTGCCCTCAATAAAGCTCGCACCCCGCGTCCACACCTGCGCTCCCGACTCATTTCCAAACAGGAAACTGGTTCACGATGGAGGACGTTGCATTTTATAGCCATGGTCTATCTGTCTTACTTCAAGAGAAAGAAAACGAGAGGCAGGTGAGGGAACGACTGTTTGTACCTGCTGTTAAAATAAACGTATCGTTCATTAGTTAATTGTTTATTTATTTTTTAATTGTAATCATTGGTAAATTGCTTTGTGTCTGGCTGCGTCGCAAAAACCTTGTTGTTGATTATTTTCCTAGAACAGCATCCTGAAGTGTTTTCACTCCTTACGTAGCCGTTTCTCGCGTTGAGTTTGCTCATGCGATCATTTGTTTGTTTGTTTGTTTGTTTGTTTGTTTATTTTCGAGACCAGGACTGCGGTATTGTGTGGGATCCGTGAATCAGCTTCCATATTCTCCCCGTGCCTGCTGTCAATACGATGAATTAGTCTCAATATTCGATGTGTATGTATGTATAGATATATATAATTAGAGAGGGAGAGAGAGAGAGAACGAGAGCGAGCGTTTGAGGGAGCGATGGAGGCGTTGAAGCCCAACTGTCAGAAAATGTATGTCATCCAAGACAAGAGAAAGACACCGATCAGCAACGGGGCATCTGCCATCATGTGTCATTCTGTATTTTAGCCCACCCGGGTTGAGTCTGACCCTCCTTCTGTCTCTCCGTGATTTTACTCTGCAGTCCCCCACATGTTTAGTTCCTCGCTCGGCCCGTGAAACATTTATCTCCCACCTGTGCGCTCTTCGAATCACAATGAGTGGCTACCTGCGAGGGCTCTGCATCAATCAGCAGTGTGGGAAAAGCTTGATGAAAGAGTGATGAAAGCGAGTGGAAAGAGCGCGCCGGCTGCGCCGATTTGGACGCGCATCAGGAAGCGTTCACGCAGAGAGGCTGACGCAGAGGAGAGTGCAAAGATACACACACACACACACACACACTCCAACTCCAGCTGCATTGTGTTCCTTTCATTCTGTCTTCATGACTCTCTCACTCTCATTTTTCCCTCCTGCTGTCTCCACTCTCTGCCTCTTCTCTCTCCGTCTCTCATAAGCAGCGTCTCTCTGTATTAACTGGATTAGGACCGATCCACAGGCACGGCTTCTCTAATTACTGTTTTGGAAGCCCCGCGAGATAAACACACTCGGGCCCCCGCGTGATTATTTTTCCTGCGCCGTCGCGATCATCGGAGCCAGACACAGAGACCCAGTGCCGAGTAAATATTGTTTTGGCAAATAAACGAGGGGCCGATTCAAGAGAACATACGTTCGAGAGGAAACCTGTGATCTAATCAGAGAACCGACACAACACAATGCTCATAAATCTATTGTTCGAGACCTTTAAAATTAAATTAGGCACGTTTCAAAACCATAATAGGTGCGCTTTAATAGTGAATACCCCCCCTCCCCCCCATACAGTAGGCTATAAATACAAATGAATATCGCAGCTGCTCATTTTATTATTATTGTTATTATTATTATTATTATTACACTTGTATACAAAACGTCATAGTGCTCACTCAAGCAGAAACATTAAGGTGGCGTGTGATGTGACACCACCGCGGTTGTCATGGCCACCGTCACAGCCCTAGTACTGAGGGGATCCGTGGTATTTAAAGAAGTCCCTGGCTACAAAATGTGTAAGAACCTCTCCGAGTGAATATTGATGAGCCGACACTAGCAGTAAATCTTCAGTTATTTTAGGAACTAAAAAAACCAAACCTCCTGCGGTCGATTCTACCGCGCTGAAGACATCCACGTCACCTGGGCTGTGAGTAAACATGCTGTTTGGGCTCACCGCTCGCCGCTGGTTGTTGTGAACGCGGCGTGAGACACGTGTCCAGGCTGCTCCCGGCTGACTCTACATCGCTTTGGGCTAAAAGCAGCAGTCGAAGTGTGACCGTAAAATACCACCGATAACTTATTTACCGAGTGCTTCCTAATCCTGCACCTCCGCACAGGAGTTCCAGAGCTCTCTCCGGAAACCAGCTATTTCATCGAGTCGTGTTATTCGAAGCCAGCTGATTAAGGAAACTCTCGCAGATAATCCGCAGATAACAGAAAAGCAGCTGCTGGATTCAAACTGCTGGAAAAATGGCCGTCCAGCACGGACGTTACAGCGTCGGGGTGTAACACGTCACCAAGGAATACATGAAACCAGTGCAGTGTGGGGTTTAAACGCAGCGATGCTGAACGCTCAATTCTGATTGGTCGGAATGTGTTGATTAATTTGACAGCAGCTCTGAGAGTAGTGCTGTAAAATCACAGGTTTATATTCATGCGCACTTTATCGTTTCTATAGTAACGACCCGCTCACAGGGACTTGCAGTTCACAGGGGCGAACGGTTAGCATAATCTAACATTAATAATAATAATAATAATAATAATCATCATCATCATAAACAGGTTTAAAATGTCTAGTTTTCTGCAGTGAGGCTTTTATTTAGCATTTCTGGAAGGAGTCTCCAGTGTCAGTGCTTTGTGACAGTTTTCCAACATAGATGGAGGACTTTTCCAGGATCCGTCCGATTCTCCTACATCACTACACACGCTTCCGCAGCAGAAATCAATTAAAGGAAGCGGCGTTTTCCAGAGAGTGCACTACTTCCTGTGTACTGCCGGGAGGACTCTAAAATATTAAAGCCAACCCCGCCAGACGAGTTTAGTATTCAGAACAAACACAGTCCTCAGCATCTGGGTTATTTATTTTTTCTTTTTTCCATTGTGAGCATCGAGGAGATACTAAAGAGACAAGAGGAAGCAGAAGGAGCGATGATCAAATGTTTTTTAAAAAAAATCAAATAAAAATGTTCCAGATGCTCGGACGGTTCAATATCTTTATTTTTATTTATTTTTTAATCTCAGAACGAAGAGCGGTGCGTGATTTAGACAGAAATATCAAATCTAATCACACTTCACCGATACTTCAGTCCTTGTTGAGACAGGAACACTCCACAGGCAAAAACAGTTGGGGTTTAGCTTCAGGGATGTGAGAGAGAGAGAGAGAGAGAGAGGGAGGGGCAGGAAGGAGAAGAATGTGAATGGGATGGACAGATGAGAGGTGTCATTAGTTCTCAGCGTCACAAGAGGATAAAATCAGATTCTCATCTCCTGCTCTTCTGTCAGAGAGAGAGAGAGAGAGAGAGAGAGAAAGGGGCGGAGTTGTTGACTGAGCAGGAACCGGGGTTGTTTTCATACCACATGCAGGTGTTGTTTCGGGGCTAATTATGATGTGTTTGTGATAAACAAACGGAAAAGTTTTTAACTCCTCAGAACAGACAGTCCGGTGTCTGAGAACAGACTCAGCGCTCAAAGTGTCTCTGAGAATCACGAGCGTTTCGCCACAACAGGCTCGGCATGGTTAAGAGCTTCAAGCGTCTCGTGATCACGTGGCGACGAGCGTCTTCACACACGTGTCTCAGGCCTTTTAGTGCCTCAGCGCCAGCACCGTACAGCTGAGAGGATGTTTTTTGAGCGTCCTCACGTTTACTCACCGAGTCCTCAACATCGGGTATTTAGTAGCTTTAACCGATACCGACACAGAAACTTGTGAGTATCAGCCGATATCGATACTCATCCGATACTGAAGCGTTTCACTTCATAATAATGCAGGAGGAAAGACATGACACATGAAAATACATGAAACCTGCAGCTTTGTAAAAATTCATTCAAATGCTCTTCCGCAATAATCACTCGTACGCCAAGTGTAATACTTATAATGAAGTATGAATCGATTTATAACTAAAAAATACAATCATGTCTTTTTATATGTAAACATTCCCAGTTCCAAATCTGATATCTTCAGCTTGTTACAGGATTAGATCTCATTTGTTCGTTTTATTCTCCCCGAAATCCGATCTACTATTTTTATTTATTTATTTGTTTGGTATCGGCGGGGTACTGACCCTGGGTATCGGATCAACGCCGTCGCTACCGGACGGCGTTGCTGCCTCGAAGCTCCAGGGTCCGAGTTTCAATCCTGAACCCGGGTGTGGGTTTCCTCCGGGTCCTCCGGTTTCCTCCCAGCTCTTAAAAGCATTCTAGTAGGTGTATTGACTACAGTGCTGGTAAATTTCCGCTGGTGGTGTGTGCGTGTGTGTGTGTGTGTGTGTGTGTGTGTGGTAGGAGGGTGGGGGTGCCTTGTCATGCATATGATGCATATCATCGATCCCAGTACGTTTGTGAAACCTGTACGTTTGCCCGTTTTCACGGCCAAGTGTTATGTCAGTCAGGTTCTAGTGCTCAGATAGCGATCAGATAGATCTATGAGTGTGTCCAGTCTGTTAAGCCCTGCATGATGGTGTATGTATGATTATAATAAGGATTAGAAAGGAGTATTAAAGAGAGACATGGACTTCGGGAAGAGAGAGAGAAAGAGAGAGAGAGTGGGGATTTGAATAAAGACAGAGGCAAAGACAGTAAGAAAAGTGGATTTTTATGCAAAAACAAGCCCAAGTCCATTTTTTTTCCCCCCAAGACTCAGTGTGTGTCCTTTTTCTCAAACTCAGCAGCTCCTGAAGGTAAAAATGTTGGCAAGTCTCCCACTTGCCCTGCAGCCACGGGCTGCCCCTCTCCTGGCATTTACGCAGATGAAAAACACACTGTTTCCCTAATTCCATCACATCTGCACGGGGTGAGCTCACAGCCTGCGGTTACAGTCAAGGTGAGAAAAATACAGCGTGACCTTCTTTCCCTTCTTTTCACACTCGCGCTCAGCTCTGGGAACGAGACGCAGGTCGCAGGTTCACGGCTGCTTCTTCGAAAAGGAAAAGCCGGGCCAGGGATTTCCACGTGTGGGAAACAGATGGATATAAAGGATGGATGTAAAGGGATGGGTATAAAGGCGCTACAGTATGATTATAGACTGGATTTAGGATACTACCCTGAATAAATTGCTCCAGAAGTGTTGCTTTTTAAATGTTGTTTATATTCCATTGCTCTGCATTTTAAACTCGGCAAATACTTGCTTTCAGTCCCTGGAGTGTCTCTATACGGAAAAAAAAAAAAAATGTATATGGAAGAAACCTTTTTTCACACATCATGATAACGGAATCTTTACCAGCATGCCAATTCAGACAGGATATTTATTACCTGGAGTTATTTCTACAAACGATAACGAAGTCTTTCCAGAGTACTGCGATGATTCAGGACCAAACTCAGGGATTTGTATTTACACCAGTATGTACATCAAGGAGCTAAGATGGAGCATGAACTTGTATGCTCAGAAATTACGCCGATCAGCTGTCTGATATCGTGTAGGTCCTCCTTGTGCCGCGAAAATTGCTCTGACTCGTCAAGGCACGGACTCCACAAGACCTCTGAAGGTGTGCTGTGGTATCTGGCACCGAGACCTTAGCAGCAGATCCTTTAAGTCCTGTAAGAGGAGCCTCCACGGATCAGACGCGTTTGTCCAGAACATCCCACAGACGCCCGATCGGATTGAGATCTGGGGAATCTGGAGGCCGAGTCAACACCTTGAACTCTTTGTCAGGTTCCTCAAACAGTTCCTGAACCGTTTTCGCAGTGTGTCAGGACGCATTATCCTGCTGAAAGAGCCCGCTGTGATTAGGGAATACCGTTGCCATGAAGGCGTGTACTTGGTCTGCAGCACTGTTTAGGTAGGTGGTACGTGTCAAAGTACCATCCACATGAATGCCAGGACCCAAGGTTTCCCAGCGGAACATTCCCCAGAGCGTCACACCGCCTCCGCCAGCTTGCCTTCTTCCCGTAATGCATCCTGGAGCGATATTTTCCCCGGGTAAGTGACGCACATGCACCCGGCCTCGACATGACTTAAAAGAAAACCTGATTCATCAGACCAGGCCTCCTTCTTCCAGCGCTCCACGTTCCAGTTCTGATGACACGATTTCTCAGTTTCTCAAAATTGGTCTGTAAGTTTGAATCCCGAAAATCATTATCTCATTTCACAAAAGAACTCTGTTCCCAATCTTATAAAATTAAAAGAGAAATATAGCCACGAGGATTTTCTGCCCTCAACCCTTAGCAACTGAGGAAGATCATGGGATCTTGTGGGATCATCAGTGCTTGCTTTCACTGAGATATGCAAAGCATCAAGCTGTTGCTGAGATTTCGCCTCGTATCCTGTTTCGCGTAGCCCTCCTAAGTTGCAAATGAAATCGACTGCTGTTTCTTTAACTTCAGCTCATGTTGCTGAATATACGTGAGACGTGTGAGGTCATATTTATTGCCTAATAATGTTTGGCGAAATAGTAGTAGGTGGCTGTTATGAGGAAGTTTAATATCAACGCGCGAACATGAACTGCTTAAGAGTTCTCCTGGAGAGGGTGCAATCACTCACACCCAATTCGGTGCGCTCCTTAAGGAACACGCCGCTCATAAAACAGGTGTGGGTGTGTATAAAAAAGTGTCACACACACACACACACACACATCTGCTTCCTCTTCGTGTCCTTCTGGTGTCCTTTCACAAACTGAGCTCCCTCGCGCCGTCATAATTGAAAATGAGAAATTTACCGTTCCATAATTAAACACTAACCTCTGACCCCCGGGGAGCCCAGAGCTGAATATTAACTGTGGGCTCCAGTGTGTGGGTTTCAGAAATACAAAACACGCCCAACACAGAAAACACACCGTCGTCAGGGCATAACACACCTCGACACGCTGGTAATTAGCGTCCCACCCGAGTCGTTAAAAGATGCCGCCGATTTCACAGCCGTATTTCCACAGCGCATAAAGTCAAAGAACTGGCTCATTTGTTTTTAATTAATTATCAGATGAAGGTATTAGGAGTCGCAGGGCGAGACGGTGCATGCTCGGGTTTAACGTTCGTTCCTGACCTCTGGGCTGCGTGTGGAAAATAATTATGCAGGTTATTACTATGGGCTTAATGAGAGAGAGAGAGAGAGAGAGAGAGAGAGAGAGAGAGAGAGAGAGCTCATCTCTCAGCTCATCTCATTTGTATCATTTACATTTTTATAAATGCTATACACTACGAAGTCAGTAGTGTGCGTGTATTAGGGATCAAGGGGATGTTTTTCAATTCACCGAAAGGGAAAGGACACCGAATGTAAAGCATACGTTTGCTGTTACTTTCACTCTGTGTAAAACCAAAAATCATACCCTATGTCCGTAGCATGAGGGCGAGGCTATGTTATTAAACAGTCAAAACAATCATGAACAAATGTGGGGCTCAACGATGCAACATGGACAATAAGACACCGACAAAGGACTGACACGGAACAGGTGAACACCATAAGGTAACAAATCGATTACGGGACTGAAACAGAAGCAAAAGCACACGGGGAACTTGAAACAACGAGGGGGAATTTGTAAACATTTCGTCCTGTGAGCTAATCGAAAGCAAAATGGCTGAGTATTTATTATTATTGTCCTGTGTGTAGCCGTTTAGCTGTTCTTTTATTCTTTTAGCTGTTCAAGCTGTTTTGTGTTCGTGTTTGTTCAGATAGGTTGCAGATCTTCTTGAAAATTCCTTTGTGTTTATACTTTTATTATGTCGTTAGCATGAGTCCATCGTGTCCGCCAACATACAGTATATTTTATATAATACTTTTTTAGTCCGCAGTGTCGGTTAGGGCTTCGGGTTGTGAGTTCAAATCGCAGCATCACCAAGCTGCCATGTTTGTGTCCTAGAGCAGGAGTTTGAATATTTAAAAGTTGTAATGATTTCTATTCTCGCTGTCCCATGCCACCAAGAAGAGGGTTCCTTTCTGAGTCTGGGTCCTCTTGAGGTTTCTTCCTCATGTTGTCTCAGGGATTTTTCCTCGCTTGAGCTACATCTACATCGGGATTCCTGTAAAAGCTGTCCTTTGTGTCAAGAAATTGAATCGAACTCTGACATCAGGAGCCAAGGTGGAGGTATTTGGTTTAGGATCGAGCTCGGGTAAACGCCGACGATCGACGGCGTGTCGTTCCCACGTGGCGTCGGGTTCAGGGTTCGAGAGTCATCAGGAAGAGAGAGAAGCCTAACCACGCCCACGTGTCTCACCGCAGCCAGCAAATGTAGTCGCTAGATAGCGGATGGCCCACGTCTCGGTCTCGGAGATCGAGAGCCGCCGTGGAAGCCGATGGATCCGAGTCGAGATTTATGGAGATCGAGTCGGTTTCCTGGCCGCTGTATAAATAAATAATTCATGACCAGTTCACCAGCTCGAAACGCACGCACTAGAGTTTTAACAGATCGATGATCGTGCATTTCAGATAGATTATTACTTTAAACTCTTTAAGTCCTCACAGCGCTCATAAACAGCGCTGTTGAATTGTGGATGCGGATCGGTCAGACGGCGATGACGCGCTCTTTCCCTTCGAGGCGTGCTGTTACGGGAAACTCATCAACGTCAAGCTGGGAAGCGTAATCTGCTGACTCACTGTGTAGCAGATGTGTAGCTTTAAACCTGAAAACTCCCCCAGTAAAGAGCGTCCCGGAGAACTTCGTGACTGCTGAGATCAGATTAGTGAAGAGTTTTCACCGAGTCTGACATCAGTAGTCGATAGCGCGCTCGGCGTGTTTAATATAAAAGAAAGCCCCGGACGATCGCTCGACGCCCCGATCCGAAGGCAGCCCGTTTAATTAAAGTTTTCCGATAGCCGCTAGGACGCACCGCATCCTCATTAGTGTCGCATGTTCATCAATAGTTTCCTGATTAAAACACACAGGCTGCTCTCCTGTCCCCTCGGCGAGCCACCGGCAGCCGAGCCGAGACTCTCGGTGACGAGCGAGCAGGCGAACTAATATCATGCGGTGGTGATTAATGCGGATGCGGCGCTTAAAACGTCGCACTGAAAATCTCCTCTAGATATTTCGCGGATTCATTGAGCATTCGATTCGCACGTCGGAATGAAAGCACAGCCGCCCCGGGCAGTGTTAACGCCACGCGCCATGATTCGGAAAAGCTGACTGTTAGTTTGAGAAACCAGGCTCTCAACTAAAATACAAAATTACTATTGTTTCTTTTTTTTTAAAAAAAAAGTCTATTTTAATTTAAAACGTGAACTTTTTAGAACTTTAAGAGAAGCAGTGAAGAGCCCAACCTACGTGAGTCTCGAATCAGCGAGTGAAGGCTGACGCGCGTCTAGACACATCCAAGACATGTGAAGACAGCCAGCCCAGCAGAGGAAAGCGCTGTCCGCCCTCTTCCACATACACGAGCTCACAGACGCCAGCCATCGGCTAGTTTCACTGTGATCGACAGGGCGGAGAGAGAGAGAGAGAGAGAGAGAGTATGCCCCTCCCACGCAGAGAACGCGGGCAATTTTGCTCTCTCGGACTCCCAGGCAGTTAGTAAATGAAATATCAGTCTAATCGAATCGCAATTTAAAAGTATGAATTGCTTTCATACTTTTAAACTTTCGATATCCTTACTCCAAGCCCTAGCCTCAACCTGCAAAACATTTAATACAAATTGATCCAGAATAATGAAGCATATTCCTGTGTAGTGTGTGTGTGTGTGTGTGTGTGTGTGTTGATAAAGGCTTGTGATGAAGGTGTGACGGCTTCCTCCTCGCACCAGCTTCCCACCGAGAGCCCGAGTGGCAGAAGGACAACCCGATGAGCAGGCGAGCGAGAAACGAAGGGAGAGGAAGCAGGAGAAAAAGAAAAAACAAAAAACGACTGCCTGATGACATCCCGCTGCTTTGCGAGCGAAAGGACAGGAGGCTGATTAATTAAATTTCAGAAAGTCTCGACATTTGGTTCAGGAAAACAAAGCGCGTGGTGCATCTGTTTCTCCTGCGGTAACAAGAGTGACAATAACGACAGGCTGAATGTGAGAGATAGCACGCCTCGTCCCACTCCAGTCAAAGACGTTTAAAAGACGACTTTTTTGTTTGTTTGTTTTTTTAAATAGCACGCCTCTTTGAGACGTTCCTTAAACCCCCCACCCCCCCCCACCCATGTGTCCTCGTGCCATCCCGAACAAAGCGCGCAGACAGACGGGTGAAATGCGTCTCGATGGGCGCAAACCCGAGCAGCCCAGGACACCATCTGTCCCGCACGCAACCGTTTTTGAAAACGTCACACAAAACCAGATTAGGGGTCCAGAACATCTGGCGCATCAGCGGCGTAATTGTGTTTTCAAAGAATTAATTTATATCGGTGTCGTCGAATTAAGACGAGGGGAAGGTTTAGCGTTCGGGAAGTTCGGTGATGAGATTAATCACGCGGCACCGTCCGAGTAAGACGGGGAGGACAGACGTCTGCGTGTTCCTTTTAATCCAGCGAGCGTAGTGTAGCGCCGCCTCGGCCGTTAATCAGACTCACCAATCAAGCGGTAAAAACACTTTAAGACGTGATGTAGGAAAATAATCGACACTTGGTTGGTGCGATGAAGTGGACGTACTGATACTGTTACCACGCTGAAGTTTTAAAAAAAAATTTTTCACGTCCCGCGTTCAGCCAAAGCGCTCTCGGATTCACGTGCGTCGAACACGAGTACAGCTAAAACGGTCTGTTTTCCAGCAAACATCACTGCGAAAGAGCGCGCGAAACGATTCCGTGCGAGTGTGATTTCGCCAATCCACGTAATTTTTGTACGAAATAAATAAATAAATAAATAAAACTTTTTAACAACTCGCAAATTTTCGCAAATTTTGAGAAAGCCGCAGCAAAATCAAGCATTTCTGGCTGCAACAATCGCAGAAGAAAAAAAAAAAACGTCCAAAAATCCAGTCTCATCCAGTGATTTCCCAAGCACTATATTAAAACTCGTGTATGTTTATCCATTTATAGTTACATTTTTAATGTTGCAGAATGTCCAGGAAACAGGCATTCCCTCCCCTTTTTTTTTTTTCCCAATTGAAAAGCGTACACTCCTCCGTCCTGTGCAAGAACACCTACTGGCAGTTACGAAGCACCGATACTGGAGACTCCTTCCATAAACCGTACGTTAGCTCCTCCTTCCAGAAGACTCGGCATGTACTGTAAAAGCTCGCTGTGAATGAGTTACGGTAATATGATCGATCGGTCCGTTTTTGTTAGCCATGATGCTGAGGAGGGTGTACAAACTTTTGCCTCCGACCGGACATTTAATATCAACCTTTTCCCATCCGTCTTGATGTTTTCACAGTTAAAGCGACGCGAGTACTGATGTCGAGACCGAACACCCAGTCGTGTGCTCGCGAGTGCCGGTGTATTCGTGACCCCAGTGTAAAGAGCGTAAGGAATCTGTGCGAGGAAATGTATTTACGTTACAATAACGTTCCTCTGGTGTTCCGTAATAACGTCAGCCGTATGGCGCGCTAATCTGTTCATTCCGCTGTAGCGGGGAAAGCAAACATGTCTCCTACAGTGGCTTTGCATCCTAATGTAGCTGAAGTGTCCTTAATTATAGTCATCAGTAAATTGTTCCCCTGGCATGGTTATAAACACACAAGCATTCTCCTGAGGGCGTTTAGTCTGAGGCAAACCTGTGCTGTAAAATGCCAGTTTCAAATAAATTATAACCCCCAGCCAGCTGAGGTAGGGAGTAACGAGGCGTTTTACGGAAAACGGGAGACGTTTACAGAGCCGGAAAGTTGATTTATTTTCTTTAAAAAGCATCTCCTGGTGGGTTTAGTCATTCCGTCATAAAAAAAAAAAAATAAAATAAAACAATGCAGCTTAAAATGTGTTTCAACTCTCCTGTGTTTGTTTACCTCTGACACTGGAGACTCCTTCCTTCTCCTTACCGAGAACTAAACCGTATCAAAGGTTACACAGGTTTTTAATCCGGGATTGTGGAGCGTCCCTGCGAGCAAGCCGTTACTATAGAAACGATAATGCGTTATTATTACGAGTGCGTCGATATAACCCCCGTGATTCGCGGCTGCACCGCTGGCAGAGCTGCCGTTACGGAGAAGTAACCCACGCGCTCGGTTCGGACCAATCGGATTTGAGAATTCAAAAGCAGAAACATCGGGTCTATTCAGCTTGAACTCTTTTTTTAACAAAAAAAAGGTTTGAACCGCGGATGTTTTCCGGATCGACCCGAGCAGCCGTGTCCTCGTCTCCGAGATCGTCTCCGATCCAGTGAGGCGTCCTGACGGCGTCTCCGGGAGGTCCTGCTTACCGAGCACGCCTCGCTCTGTCGCAGCCGACCCCGAGTCGGTTTTTCATACCGTCCTCTAGCAGGGTTGGACGCCGTGTCTCTGTGCTCGGATCTGTAGCGCGTCGAGTTCGTCTGCGAACCCTGACCTCGAGTAATGAGGCCGCGTCTGTGAAACAGACCAGCTCGCTCCGACATGACAGGGTTCAGACGGGTCAGATCTCGCTCTCTCGACTAATGAGAGAGAGAGAGAGAGAGAACCATCTCACAAACAGGTGAGTGAGTCAACAGAGAGAACCCAGGACTCACCTGAGAGTAGAGAACTGATGAGGAACTGATACAGTCTTCAGAGAGAGAGAGAGAGAGAGAGAGAGATCACTTCATATACTTTATACCTTATTTATATTTGCACTGTGAGCGAATTTTTGTGTAAAACAAAGCGTTGTTTTTGTCTCAATTTGGTCGCAGCAGCAGAAGAGCTTATTAGTACATTACACTAATCGCTAATCGCAGCTCCGCTCATGATAACCTGAACAAACGGGCTTTTAACCAATCGTCTCTGCCGAGGCCTGCGCGAGGACAAACACCTGGGCTTCATTAGCATGCCAGCAGAATCCTCACACACTCTGATGTGTAGCCACGCGATTTCATGGTCCAGATCAGATTTCGAGGTGCGCGCCTCGCAGACAGATTAAGGGTGTCAAGTTTGCATTTAATCTACTCTGAAGCAGCGCCGTTAAAACAGCGGAAAGAGAAACGCCTCGGGTAGCGTAGCAAGGATCGCTTATTTGTTAGGCTTGTCATTAGCGCTCGCTCTCTCTCCCTCTCTCTCTCTCTCTCTCTCTCTCTCTCTCTCTCGCTTTCGTAGTTCAGTAACTTGGCACAGGAATAGTAAATTAGGATGCACATGTAATCCCCATAACTGTAAGTAAATCATCTTCCAGGATTTCACATGTGTAGGACACGCCGAGTCCATTATCCGGTTATCGCTCAGCATTTAGCGTTTAGCATCTCCGTTATTCCAGAATGCACTGCTGAACAATAGGACGTGGGTTATTAACATGAACATCCGAGCGCCCCAGACCGATCAAAATCGGTCTTTCGGAGCTTTTTGTGCCTTGAGTCACCGACGCTAATACGACAGTAACGTATAAGTTGGGGGGGGACGTATAGCTATATAGCCGAACGCTGTAACGTCCCGCCCATCGGAGGCGGGTCTTACTAGCTACAGTAGTAGCTCGTTAGCAGTAAAAGTGGTGTGTCAGCGTCATGTCACGGCAAAACTGGCGTTTCCCAGAATGTACCGCAGACGACAAACATGGCCGACGGCTACAGCTTCCAAAAGTACGCTAGGTTGCTATGGTCTGTTGTTTACCAAGCCTTGCTAGCGTGTCGTTATTCTGGTTATGATTCTGTTTTTGAGGTGAAATATTTTTTATCGAATGATTTACTTTCAGTCTGCGAGGTTGTATTTTCAGTGACCTCGTCCGTCAGTAACGCGGTCGTATCGTGTCACAGCGAGAGTCGGGAAATTCACCGAAATCGCTGTTTTTGGAAAATAATCAAGGATGGGGCGGTGACGGTAACCGTGCTTCCCGTCAGGACACGTCACACTGTACACGTCGCCTGTTGCTGACGTGTCATTTTCCCGTAACTGCACACCGCCGAGTGTTGAGTCTTAATTGTGTTTAAAAAAAACATTCAAATTCGATGAGTCAGTGTGTGGTTTAGGAGATTTTCTTTCTTTTTTTTTCCCCCCTCCAAAGCCAGGAGCTAATTTTAAAAACCAGCAGATAAACCACAGTTCTGTTTTTGTGTAAAAGAGAATAATTCTTTTTTCTGTCTCACATCTCGGTCCTCCCGTCCCTCCGTGTGCCTTTTTTTTTTTTTTTTTTTTTTTACAGTTACTTTTATTGACTCCGGCTCTTTTTTTCTTTTCTTTTTTGTCACGGCTATTATTCTCTCAAAGTTGATGTTGAGGAAATCATTTCAGAGCTCACTGACACAGAATACATTGCCATTGACCGTTCCCGCCTTTATCCCTCTGATCATTTATTCTGTTTTTATTTTTAGTGTTAATTTTTTCCCCACTGTATGACATTCTGTTGCCATGGAATCTACTTAAGGTTCGTCTAGCCATGGTAGAAAATTGCTATGAGGCAGAGATGTGAATTTAAGTCCAACACACACACACACACACACACACACACACACACACACTACCTGAAATGAGTTATGTGTTTGCCAGATGTTTATTTCTTTATCAGCTATATATATAAATGTATATAAAAAACCAGACATGGCTTGTTAACACATTGTCATTCCAGCTCATGGTCGTCCATTCATGGCTCAGACAGATAAAAATAACACTTGGGTTTTTTTTTTCCTCAGAACTTCAGAACTCCAGTCTGTATGAGAAAAACACAGCGCTGGCTTTGAGTCGTCCTGATTCACCACTGCTGTGTGGGAGAGACGTGCAATAACTTTTCATACACTGCAGTTAAATGTCAAGGCTCCGACTCTTCATCTCTCCTCCATCGCTCTCCTGTCTCGTCTGCATTCACATCTCTTAAAGTTTAAGAGCCCCCCCCCCCCCCACCACCACCCGACACAAAGAAAACATCTAGCCCGTGTGCCATGGGTGTATTTAGATGATATAGTAACATTTGTCCAGTTTGAGGAGTTTTCAAGAAACCGGCGTGTTTAAACATCTGTCCTCGTTCCACACTGTAGTCCAGCAGCAGCATTTTTTTTGGTGTCCAAAGTTAGCTTTAGTTTTGTGCTGGAGCTCTGAGGAGGGGGGGGGGGCGGGGCAGGCATGTACAACACCTACTGTCCGTGTGTTACATAACAGCAGAAATATAACAAGTCAAACCAAATTATAATATTATAATCTGAATCACTTTCACCCTTAGTCCATACAATTTCAGCTTCAAACTTCAGGCCACGCCTCCTACTCGAAATAGCATGCTGAGGGATTAACATGTGATTCGGCTTCAAAGTTTTGTCCGTTTTGTTCCTTTTTATAGAAAACATTTGTGTCGTCAATCCAGTCACGTTTGCTTGCAACACAATTATACGTTTTAAAAATATCTCGTACGTATTATGGGGTTGTTGTTGTTTTTTTTTTATTGATTAACGTGTTAATTGCTTGGTTGGTTAATTGATTCAGTTCAATTCAGTTTTATTTCTGTAGAGCTTTTTAACAATGGGCATTGTCACCAAGCAGCTTTACAGATTGTAAACGTTTTTTTGAGTGCTTGGTTGGTTGATTGGTTAGTAGATTAGTTTGTTGATTTGTTTTGTTGATTGGTTGATTGGTTATTTTGTTGATTGGATGTTTGGTTGATTGGTTAATTGGTTAGTTGGTTACTTTGTTGATTGGTTGATTGGTTGGTTGATTGGTTAATTGGTTAGTTAGCTACTTTGTTGATTGGTTAACTGGTTAGTTGGTTACTTTGTTCATTGGTTGGTTGGTTGATTGGTTAATTGGTTAGTTGGTTACTTTGTTCATTGGTTAGTTGGTTATTTTGTTGATTGGTTGGTTGATTGGTTAATTGGTTAGTTGGTTATTTTGTTGATTGGTTAGTTGGTTACTTTGTTGATTGGTTGATTGGTTTGTTGGTTACTTTGTTGATTGGTTGGTTGGTTGTTTGGTTGGTTAATTGGTTAGTTGGTTACTTTGTTGATTGGTTGGTTGGTTACTTTGTTCATTGGTTAGTTGGTTATTTTGTTGATTGGTTGGTTGATTGGTTAATTGGTTAGTTGGTTACTTTGTTGATTGGTTAGTTGGTTGATTGGTTAATTGCTTAGTTGGTTACTTTGTTGATTGGTTGATTGGTTAATTGGTTAGTTGGTTACTTTGTTGATTGGTTAGTTGGTTGATTGGTTAATTGCTTAGTTGGTTACTTGGTTGATTGGTTGATTGGTTAATTGGTTTGTTGGTTACTTTGTTGATTGGTTGATTGGTTAGTTGGTTACTTTGTTGATTGGTTAGTTGGTTGATTGGTTAATTGCTTAGTTGGTTACTTTGTTGATTGGTTGATTGGTTAATTGGGGTGTTGGTTACTTTGTTGATTGGTTGATTGGTTAGTTGGTTACTTTGTTGATTGGTTGGTTGGTTGATTGGTTACTTTGTTGATTGGTTGATTGGTTATTTTGTTGATTGGTTGGTTGGTTGATTGGTTAATTGGTTAGTTGGTTACTTTGTTGATCGGTTGGTTGGTTGGGGTATTTTTAGCTGAAACTTCACAGACACATTCTGGAGACACCTGAAACTTCTATAACATCTTGTAAAAAGGTTCATAACAGGTCTCCTTTAAATATACAAATAACTGCTAGAAATTTAGAGAATTCATTTGTAAATCTATTGTAATAATCAAAGCTTAATGATTAAATAATGATTACAGAATATTTCAAATATATTTCTTAATTTCTTAAGCATTTAGAAACTTTAGAATAAAAGTCTAATTGATTTAATAAAAAAATAATAATAAAAGAGGAAAAAAAACATTCTTTACAAGGCATCTATGACTGGAGTTGAGAATCTCTGGCAACTTATTAAAGAAGAACTTTAATTTTTTTTTTTGTTGTTGCTTAATATTCAATATATTTACTCATTTTTAATAATGCAATTAAAATGTTTAGAAACCGTTTTGGTTTTTTTTTTTCATTTAGTTGGTGAACTTGATTAAATAATTAGATATTGAAATCCATTATTTTATTCAGTTACCTTAAATTAAAACATAGCCATTCTTTAAGAAACCAAATGCTTCGAGTCGTGCGAAATAACAAGAATACTGCTCAGATGTGTAGTCCACTCGAACACATCCCATACTCCCACGTGAGCTCTGAGTGAAGAATCTCCGGCCCTGTGTGATTCGAACGCTGCTCACATCGCACTGTGACTCCACTGGTATAAAATCTAATCGACTTTTGTGGCACAAATGGAGAATTTCTCTTTATTGAGCTAAAACTCAGTGGCACAAAACAGCGTAATGGAATCACGGAGGATCTCCGAGAGCAGATCATCAGCTCTGAGCACTCATCATCCACCTGTGCCGAAGCTTCTCAGAGCGCCGGCCGTGTCTGGAATCAGATTGTTTTCTTATTTATGATGATTACGTGTGTGTGTGAGAGAGAGAGAGAGAGAGAGAATACCGGGCGGCATGGAGCAGCCGTGTTGTGTTTTGTGATGGTGAACACGGCCCTGCCACTAAGTGGAAACGGTAATTACCTGGGGCGATAAACAGGCGCTATCAAACTCTTAATGAGAAGGGCGAGGAAACAGCGGGCTGCTCTGTCACCAAACCCTGATTACCCAACACCGCATCCGTACTGTATCACCCTGATTACACTGTACAGTAGATACCAGGGTTTATTAAGAAATCAGAGAGAGAGAGAGAGGTCCATTAAAGCTCATGTGTACAGTAGTGTACTGTGTCGTAGTGTAATATATATATATATAGTACACGATTATTGACAAAAGTACATTATTGTCAGAGCTGCTGTTCTAGATAATTCATCAACACCTCCTGAGCAGTAAGATTTGAGATTTCTACGGAAATGTACCGTCCTGCTCTGTCGTGTCAGATATAAAACATAAATATATATAAAAATCAATGTTAAAAATCTGTTCTACTGTGTGAACAGTTTCTCTGCCAAGAGTTGGTCGAGATGCTACCTGCTTCCTGATGAGGACCTGAAAAACTCCTACGGGTGTGTTGTTTTTCTGAGTCGTTGGCCATGTGAGGGAGGAAAGTGAGGTGTGTGTGTGTGTGTGTGTGTGTGTGTGTGTGTGGTGAAATAAACAAACTACATCTGCGTATCCACATTTGGGTCATCTGAAATGTTTCGAAAGGCTCATTTGAACTTCTTATTTGTTCCCGCGCGCGTGTGTGTGTGTGTGTGTGTGGTGTACCTTATGCTTGCCCGCAGGCCATGTTGGTTATCTGTGTGGGGGTCACGCACTTCGAAGATTCCACTGAGACAAAAGCCTCTCTCTCTCTCTCTTTCTCTCTCTCTCTCTCTTACACACACACACTCACTCACTCACACTAACACACACACACACACAGTGGTAAACACTATTTGGTAAACAACAGCTTAATCTTTCAGACCGCACTACAGTCACCGCTACGCATTATAATGTGTGTGGACGAAACCGTTCATGAGTCGTCTTTGATCCATAATTAAAAGATCACTCAGTTATTAATTAGGAAACGTGTTGCTAGTTATGAGTAGCAGATTAAAGATTTAACAGCGGGTAAGCGTGGTATAATTCACGGCTTCCCAAACCGACCCGCTTTTGTTTCCTTCGTGCGTTCGACAGAAATTACAGGCTACTTATTCATATCGACTCTGACCGTGAAGATGGGGTTCTGTGCGCGGATCTTTCCAAACGTTTGAACCAAGCCGCATTAAATGAACGGAAAAGGAGTAAAAGTCTTGGGGACACGCCGTTATGGAGAAACAATCACCGGCGGTGTGGTGTGGTGTTACTGTGACCACTAAGGTTTTATTATTTTCCAATAACAGAAGGTCCCGAAGCGATTTATTCCTCTTCAGTAGCATGTTTCTTTGTTTATTAATGAACGACCGCATCAGTTCATATCACTTGATATAATAACAGGACCGAACTTGTTTCACGAACATTAAACGTAAACGGATAAAAATTGACAGTATAGTACAGTATGCGTCATTCTTTAAGTATTTTCCTTTAACAGCTTACCTCCCTGTGTGTGTGTGTGTGTGTGTGTGTGTGTGTGTGTGTTATTCCCTGCATTATACCGGCTCTTTGGGTTTAGTTTTCTTCGAGTCCTCAGATCCCCTCTGTCCCCAGGCGCTTCTCGTATCAACAAATCCTCCTTGCGTGGGCGGTAAAGAAGCTGTGCCTACAATCCGCTCCACAATGGTGTGAAATATATTTAGCAGTGAGCTGACACTTCTCCTCACCCACTTATCCAAGCCTGCTTTTGTTATTCCGCCTTCCACTGGCGTATGTTTGAGCTCGCTGTGTCACTGAGCTCCTGGCACTGTGTCACGCTGCTTACTGAGGGGTGGGGGTAAAAGTGGGGGGGGGGGTTGTATAGTGCCACAGGGTGAGACCATCATGACCCGAGCGATTTGCTCTCTGACACAGGTCAGTTCTGGGCCATGAGGTCTTGAGTCATGAGAAAAGCTCAGTGTAAATACAGTACAGCTCACTTCCTGTACCATGTGACCTCATAACAGCAGATCATGTGCGTACAGCAACACCTCGGAGGGGGGACTGAGTGTGTGTGTGTGTGTGTGTGTGTCTTTTGTGTGTGCATGTCTCTGTATGTGGGGGGTGTGCGTGTGTGCGTCAGTGGTTCAATTTAAAAACAGGTTGTGGGCTTTTTTTTCTTTGTTTGTTTGTGTTGTGTTTTTTTTATTTTTTTTTTACAATGCTTAGGTTTATAGTTAGCATTAGGCTTGTGTTAGCTTATACATACTGCAGTCCCTACTTATTCTGGCCAAGGAGACCACACACACACACACACACACACACACACACACACACACACACACACACAAAACCAAGCTAACATCAGGTAGGATGAAAATCACACCTAATATAACCCCGGATTTATTACGCGGTGAGCCGAACCTGAGGTCGATACGTGATGTCCTATTTTCAAACCAGCGCACGCATGGATGGAGGCTGTAAAATATTCCAGAATATTCCATAGGCAAGCTAACCTTAAACTGAGCGCAGCTTCATTAATATGTCATATGAATTCAGTCCAGCACACGGGTTAACCCTTAAACCCCAACCTTCTTAGTTTGGAGGTGTTCTTTATACACGATACACGTTTTGCTTCGTTTCAAAATCCGCACAACATTTCAGCAGCCTGAACTGGATTCATGTTGAAATAAAAATAAGGAATCTTTATGAATAATGTACACGGATTTGACCGGGTCTGCTTGTTTTTTTCGGCGCCCAACGCTGACGCTAACCCTGAGTAACGTTTCATACAAACTGAGTTTACGTTCCTGTAAAAACATGGTCAGGGCTTTTATATTTAGGGAATAGAGCTGAAGTTGTAGTAAAAGTCGTGCTAGCCGTACAACACAATACCTAGTACTACTGATACTATTCCTTCCCCTTCTAACACTACTCCTCCCGCTACATATACTAATACTACTAATACTCCTCCTCCTCCTCCTAGTACTACCCCTCCCCTTCTAACACTACTCCTCCCGCTACATATACTAATACTACTAATACTCCTCCTCCTCCTAGTACTACTCCTCCCCTTCTAACACTACTCCTCCCGCTACATATACTAATACTACTAATACTCCTCCTCCTAGTACTACTCCTCCCCTTCTAACACTACTCCTCCTGCTACATATACTAATACTACTAATACTCCTCCTCCTCCTAGTACTACTCCTCCCCTTCTAATACTACTCCTCCCGCTACATATACTAATACTACTAATACTCCTCCTCCTCCTAGTACTACTCCTTCCCCTTCTAATACTCCTCCTCCTAGTACTACTCCTTCCCCTTCTAACACTACTCCTCCTGCTACATATACTAATACTACTAATACTCCTCCTCCTCCTAGTACTACCCCTCCCCTTCTAACACTACTCCTCCTGCTACATATACTAATACTATTAATACTCCTCCTCCTCCTCCTAGTACTACTCCTTCCCCTTCTAACAATACTCCTCCTCCTAGTACTACTCCTTCCCCTTCTAACACTACTCCTCCTCCTAGTACTACTCCTTCCCCTTCTAACACTACTCCTCCCGCTACATATACTAATACTACTAATACTCCTCCTCCTAGTACTACTCCTCCCCTTCTAACACTACTCCTCCCGCTACATATACTAATACTACTAATACTCCTCCTCCTCCTAGTACTACCCCTCCCCTTCTAACACTACTCCTCCTGCTACATATACTAATACTACTAATACTCCTCCTCCTCCTAGTTCTACTCCTTCCCCTTCTAACATTACTCCTCCTCCTAGTACTACTCCTCCCCTTCTAACACTACTCCTCCCGCTACATATACTAATACTACTAATACTCCTCCTCCTAGTACTACTCCTTCCCCTTCTAACACTACTCCTACTGCTACATATACTAATACTACTAATACTCCTCCTCCTCCTCCTAGTACTACTCCTTCCCCTTCTAACAATACTCCTCCTCCTAGTACTACTCCTCCCCTTCTAACACTACTCCTCCCGCTACATATACTAATACTACTAATACTCCTCCTCCTAGTACTACTCCTTCCCCTTCTAACACTACTCCTCCCGCTACATATACTAATACTACTAATACTCCTCCTCCTCCTCCTAGTACTACTCCTCCCCTTCTAATACTACTCCTCCTCCTAGTACTACTCCTTCCCCTTCTAACACTACTCCTCCCGCTACATATACTAATACTACTAATACTCCTCCTAGTACTACTCCTCCCCTTCTAACACTACTCCTCCCGCTACATATACTAATACTACTAATACTCCTCCTCCTCCTAGTACTACTCCTCCCCTTCTAACACTACTCCTCCTGCTACATATACTAATACTACTAATACTCCTCCTCCTCCTCCTAGTACTACTCCTTCCCCTTCTAACACTACTCCTCCTCCTAGTACTACTCCTTCCCCTTCTAACACTACTCCTCCCGCTACATATACTAATACTACTAATACTCCTCCTCCTAGTACTACTCCTCCCCTTCTAACACTACTCCTCCCGCTACATATACTAATACTACTAATACTCCTCCTCCTCCTAGTACTACTCCTCCCCTTCTAACACTACTCCTCCTGCTACATATACTAATACTACTAATACTCCTCCTCCTAGTACTACTCCTCCCCTTCTAACACTACTCCTCCTGCTACATATACTAATACTACTAATACTCCTCCTCCTAGTACTACTCCTCCCCTTCTAACACTACTCCTCCCGCTACATATACTAATACTACTAATACTCCTCCTCCTCCTAGTACTACTCCTCCCCTTCTAACACTACTCCTCCTGCTACATATACTAATACTACTAATACTCCTCCTCCTAGTACTACTCCTCCCCTTCTAACACTACTCCTCCCGCTACATATACTAATACTACTAATACTCCTCCTCCTCCTAGTACTACTCCTCCCCTTCTAACACTACTCCTCCTGCTACATATACTAATACTACTAATACTCCTCCTCCTAGTACTACCCCTCCCCTTCTAACACTACTCCTCCTGCTACATATACTAATACTACTAATACTCCTCCTCCTCCTCCTAGTACTACTCCTCCCCTTCTAACACTACTCCTCCTGCTACATATACTAATACTACTAATACTCCTCCTCCTCCTCCTAGTACTACTCCTCCCCTTCTAACACTACTCCTCCCGCTACATATACTAATACTACTAATACTCCTCCTCCTCCTAGTACTACCCCTCCCCTTCTAACACTACTCCTCCTGCTACATATACTAATACTACTAATACTCCTCCTCCTCCTAGTTCTACTCCTTCCCCTTCTAACATTACTCCTCCTCCTAGTACTACTCCTCCCCTTCTAACACTACTCCTCCCGCTACATATACTAATACTACTAATACTCCTCCTCCTAGTACTACTCCTTCCCCTTCTAACACTACTCCTACTGCTACATATACTAATACTACTAATACTCCTCCTCCTCCTCCTAGTACTACTCCTTCCCCTTCTAACAATACTCCTCCTCCTAGTACTACTCCTCCCCTTCTAACACTACTCCTCCCGCTACATATACTAATACTACTAATACTCCTCCTCCTAGTACTACTCCTTCCCCTTCTAACACTACTCCTCCCGCTACATATACTAATACTACTAATACTCCTCCTCCTCCTCCTAGTACTACTCCTCCCCTTCTAATACTACTCCTCCTCCTAGTACTACTCCTTCCCCTTCTAACACTACTCCTCCCGCTACATATACTAATACTACTAATACTCCTCCTAGTACTACTCCTCCCCTTCTAACACTACTCCTCCCGCTACATATACTAATACTACTAATACTCCTCCTCCTCCTAGTACTACTCCTCCCCTTCTAACACTACTCCTCCTGCTACATATACTAATACTACTAATACTCCTCCTCCTCCTCCTAGTACTACTCCTTCCCCTTCTAACACTACTCCTCCTCCTAGTACTACTCCTTCCCCTTCTAACACTACTCCTCCCGCTACATATACTAATACTACTAATACTCCTCCTCCTAGTACTACTCCTCCCCTTCTAACACTACTCCTCCCGCTACATATACTAATACTACTAATACTCCTCCTCCTCCTAGTACTACTCCTCCCCTTCTAACACTACTCCTCCTGCTACATATACTAATACTACTAATACTCCTCCTCCTAGTACTACTCCTCCCCTTCTAACACTACTCCTCCTGCTACATATACTAATACTACTAATACTCCTCCTCCTAGTACTACTCCTCCCCTTCTAACACTACTCCTCCCGCTACATATACTAATACTACTAATACTCCTCCTCCTCCTAGTACTACTCCTCCCCTTCTAACACTACTCCTCCTGCTACATATACTAATACTACTAATACTCCTCCTCCTAGTACTACTCCTCCCCTTCTAACACTACTCCTCCCGCTACATATACTAATACTACTAATACTCCTCCTCCTCCTAGTACTACTCCTCCCCTTCTAACACTACTCCTCCTGCTACATATACTAATACTACTAATACTCCTCCTCCTAGTACTACCCCTCCCCTTCTAACACTACTCCTCCTGCTACATATACTAATACTACTAATACTCCTCCTCCTCCTCCTAGTACTACTCCTTCCCCTTCTAACACTACTCCTCCTCCTAGTACTACTCCTTCCCCTTCTAACACTACTCCTCCCGCTACATATACTAATACTACTAATACTCCTCCTCCTCCTCCTAGTACTACTCCTCCCCTTCTAACACTACTCCTCCCGCTACATATACTAATACTACTAATACTCCTCCTCCTCCTAGTACTACCCCTCCCCTTCTAACACTACTCCTCCTGCTACATATACTAATACTACTAATACTCCTCCTCCTCCTCCTAGTACTACTCCTTCCCCTTCTAACACTACTCCTCCTCCTAGTACTACTCCTTCCCCTTCTAACACTACTCCTCCCGCTACATATACTAATACTACTAATACTCCTCCTCCTCCTCCTAGTACTACTCCTTCCCCTTCTAACAATACTCCTCCTCCTAGTACTACTCCTTCCCCTTCTAACACTACTCCTACTGCTACATATACTAATACTACTAATACTCCTCCTCCTCCTAGTTCTACTCCTTCCCCTTCTAACATTACTCCTCCTCCTAGTACTACTCCTCCCCTTCTAACACTACTCCTCCCGCTACATATACTAATACTACTAATACTCCTCCTCCTAGTACTACTCCTTCCCCTTCTAACACTACTCCTACTGCTACATATACTAATACTACTAATACTCCTCCTCCTCCTCCTAGTACTACTCCTTCCCCTTCTAACAATACTCCTCCTCCTAGTACTACTCCTCCCCTTCTAACACTACTCCTCCCGCTACATATACTAATACTACTAATACTCCTCCTCCTCCTCCTAGTACTACTCCTCCCCTTCTAATACTACTCCTCCTCCTAGTACTACTCCTTCCCCTTCTAACACTACTCCTCCCGCTACATATACTAATACTACTAATACTCCTCCTAGTACTACTCCTCCCCTTCTAACACTACTCCTCCCGCTACATATACTAATACTACTAATACTCCTCCTCCTCCTAGTACTACTCCTCCCCTTCTAACACTACTCCTCCTGCTACATATACTAATACTACTAATACTCCTCCTCCTCCTCCTAGTACTACTCCTCCCCTTCTAACAATACTCCTCCTCCTAGTACTACTCCTTCCCCTTCTAACACTACTCCTCCTCCTAGTACTACTCCTCCCCTTCTAACACTACTCCTCCCGCTACATATACTAATACTACTAATACTCCTCCTCCTCCTCCTAGTACTACTCCTTCCCCTTCTAACACTACTCCTCCCGCTACATATACTAATACTACTAATACTCCTCCTCCTCCTAGTACTACTCCTCCCCTTCTAACACTACTCCTCCCGCTACATATACTAATACTACTAATACTCCTCCTCCTCCTCCTAGTACTACTCCTTCCCCTTCTAACACTACTCCTCCCGCTACATATACTAATACTACTAATACTCCTCCTCCTCCTCCTAGTACTACTCCTCCCCTTCTAACACTACTCCTACTGGTACATATACTAATACTACTAATACTCCTCCTCCTAGTACTACTCCTCCCCTTCTAACACTACTCCTCCTCCTAGTACTACTCCTCCCCTTCTAACACTACTCCTCTCGCTACATATACTAATACTACTAATACTCCTCCTCCTCCTAGTACTACTCCTTCCCCTTCTAACACTACTCCTCTCGCTACATATACTAATACTACTAATACTCCTCCTCCTCCTAGTACTACTCCTCCCCTTCTAACACTACTCCTCCCGCTAGTAATGTCATTAATATCCCAGCTAATACGCCTCCCCAATACTCTTGTTCTAATACTGCTCCAACTACTTGTACTACTCCTACTAATACTCCTACTCGTCCTACTTCTCTACTCCTCCTCCTGTTTCTCTACTCTATTAGTACATTGCCATGGCTCTGGTTTATTTTTTTATTTATCTTCCAGCTATTTTATCCTTACACTTTCTGGAAAGTTACTCTTGCACTTTACCAGCTCCGAGCCCAAAGGCAAGTCGCTTTGGATAAAATCATACTCGGGGGGGGGGAATAAATGCGACTCTGTTTAGCTCAGCGTCTGCTTTCTGATCAGTGAAGTGAGAAAATCACACCTGATCCCAGACCAGCTGTCACTCCTGATTCATTGTTTTTGCCCTTCAGACTATCGTCGGGGAAAACGCCATCTCTCACGACGTATCGAAATAAAGTCCGGCTCAATGGCTTGTCCCCGTCTCTAGCCCACAAATCAGAGGAAATGTTTGTGTGCGGGAGCAAAAAAAGGGAACGCATCATTTACTTTTCCCTCGACTTCAAACGACAGAGAGGCTTTCAGGTCTATTATCGCGAGCCGCCGTGTGATCAATGGCTGTTTGCCTGGATTTATATGTTCGGTTAAACAGGCTCAGGCTGCACAGTAAAATAAATAATAATAATAAAAATAAATAAGTGTGCCAATTAAAATGAAGGATCCAGGCATGTACCAATTAAGGATGGAGACGGGGTTCTAACGAAGCCAAGGTTTGGAGAGAGGGAGTATAAATCCAAAAATGTGCCGTACCTCTTTTACTTGAGCTCGTGCCAGAAAGTTGTAAAAATAATAAACAGAGCTCACTTTTTTGCCCAACAGCGTTGTAATTTTCTCAGCTCATTCCCACAGCCGGGGCTGTAGCCTCTGCAATATGTTACACCGTAATGGCCACTGTTGGAGTGCGAAAACCTCCGAGTTGTGAGTGGAGACGCTCATTAATTGCCAGTCACAGGCTTTTTCTCTTCTCCTCTGCACACATTATGGCTGTGACTAGAGGGAGATGATGATAAGGAGGAAGATGCGCTCATGGGTTCACTTTCCAAGGGCTAAAGAGTTTAGTCAAAGCTGAGTGCAAAAGTTTGCGCACCTGGGGATTTTAAATGCAAAAGGGTCAATTATATTTATTGCACCAACTTGATCTTGATTCTACAGGGGACTGGTATGATGGGCACTCCACGTAAACCGCTTTTTAAATGTGTGCAGTTGTGGAATTGATGACATTTTTTCTGCGAGGAGTCTCCAGTGTCGGCGCTTTGTAACAATCAGAGGTAAAGCTGTAACAGGACAGTCGCATAACAATCTGCTGTTTTTTTTTTGTGTGTCTTGAAATAAATAACAGGTCGGTGAGAGGACAAGCGTACTCCGTGTTTAATTCATAAAAAAAAATGATGTGGTGGGTAAATTGCTGCGGTTAAAAAAAGAAAAGGAATAAACACTTCAGAATGTGCTGTTTATGTAAAAATGATGCGCTTATTTCGGGCTACGCGGTAACTCTGCTTTTGTTCGTTTCCTATAACAGCACTCCCTGCAGTGTTTTATTGCTTATATAACAGGGACGTAAAGAGGAAAACTGTGCAAACTTTAAGGCGCACTATTTGGCGGTGGAAAAGTTTGGGGTTTTTTTAAACTCAGGAAACCTTTGCAGGTGTCTTTGAGTTAATTCACCGATTAGAGCTCTTCTTAGGTCGACATTTCTGTATTATAAATTCTTTATTCGAATATTTTGAGAGACTGGATTGTTTCTTTCCGTGAGCTGTGAGCTGTAATCATCGAGATTGAAACCAAAAAAGGCTTGAAATATTTCACTTTATGTGTAATGGATCTAGAATATATATATATATATATATATAGGTTCTACATTTTCTTTTTAATTAAATAACGGGGGAAAAAAAAAACTTTTCCGTGATATTCTAATTGTTTTGAGATGCAAGTGTATGACGCAATATGATATTCGGAGGAGCTTGCGATTTTTCAGAATCACCGCAGATTTTCCGCAGGTCCGGGCCGAGGCCGAGGCGCGTCACGTGACGTCATCACAGCGTGTAAGCGGTCAAAGCCCTCGTCGATTCACGTGCGTTGAACATGAGGACAGCTAAAAGGTCTCGTTTGTAAATAAACATCGCCGTGACAGAGAGCGAGTTTGCAAAACTATTTCGTGCGATTGCAATTTCGCCAATTCAAGCAGTTTTACGGAAAAAAAAAATCAAGCATTTCGCTGCAACAATCACAAAAAAAAACAAACAACAACTCTGTAACATCCTGTACGGACCGACTGGACCGTTTTTCTTACATGTGAGAGATGACACTTCAGTAGCGCCAAACGTTCGTCTTTTTTACTTTATGGCTAACAGGCGTGCGGACTTTTACACTTTACACCTGTATTTGCGAATTGATGGGCTTCGGTTCGGTGGACCGGTTCTGCACCGATCCGTCCCAGCACGCGTCAGAGAATTTAAGATTTAATGGGAGGAGCTTGCTGGAGATGATGTACAGTAGACTGTAGAAGAGAACCCGTCTGTGGTGCGAGTCCCGTCTCTGTTCTACGCTATAACTGTTAATGACCTGCACCTTAATCTTTTAAATAAGACATGTAGCAGGGCATACAATTCGCAAAATAATTCTGCATTTGAACCTTTGCGTATGACCTGTCACTCAAAACAACGATGATATGCCCTTAGAAGTGATCTCTCGGTGCAGGTGAAGAACACGAACAGTGATAGGAGTGAGGTTAAGCCCAGCTCATGTATATTCATTATATGAATTACGCATTTCATCAAGGATGATGCATGTAACATGATCAGTTATTACGCTTATCCAGGTAGAAGAACTGAAGATGAAGGTCTGATATAAATATTTACATTTATTTACAGATCAGGATCTGAAAACATGGTCGTCTATCACGAGTTCCTGTCAGCTCCGGATCGAGCCGCACCCTCAGCACGCTGATTTATCCTCCATTTCACATCACAGCCACACAAAGATGTATTTATTTCAACTTCAGATCGGCACAGGCTCTGAACCGAGTCTCGGACCCTAACCCTTCCACTCTGACACAGGGTTTACCTGCGCACTGAGCCACCAGAGCAGGCTCGCTACTGGTGCGCGGTGGAACTCCTGAACGCAGATCGGATGACAGGTGGCTCGATCGTCCATCTTCAGGATAAATCCTTCAAAAACAGCTTCGTTTCCGGCGTGTCCCTGTGGCGTCGAGGATGTGCAGCGCAGAGGGTCCTGCTTCATCCCTCACCTTGCTCCTTTATTTCCCAGTGACATTACTGCTGTTAATGATAAATATACTGAACCGAAAGAGCTCAGTCAGCACCAGTAGCTCAGCAGGATAGTGTTAGGGTTCGAGTCTCAAGTGAAGATGAAAAGTAATTTGTTGAGCTTGCATGAAGAAAAGGAGAGGCTTATGTTGACAGACACTCTTTTTTTGTTTAATTACCTTGTAATTTAGAAAGTAGATAGTAAGTAAGTTAGAAATACAGTAAAAACATAAGTGATAGGAAATCTAGTATAGCAGAATATATATATAAAAGAAATAGCCCAGAGCAGCATAACCCCTCCTTCCACCTCTCCAGGAGCCCCAGGTAGGACATACTCTCTTTCTCTCACGTTGCCAGATTTAGTGCCACACCGGGTTCCGGCATCTACAGCTCACCAGAGACGCTCTCGAACCTGTGTGCTTGCAGGAACAGCCCAGACCTCACCCCCAGCCAACTGAGCCACTGCGACGTTTATAGGTCACTTGACATCACGTTTATATCGACAGGAACGTGCGCTTATAATGAAAACAAAACACCTAAACCGCACCTCGAACCCTGAGTGACTCAGTGAGACACACACACACACACACACACACAACCACAAACTAAGCCACCTTCCTGCTCACCGAGGCACCGGAGCGGCCCACAGACATGGAGCTGTTTTAGCGGCACTTATCCTTCATGTAGGAACTACTCCCAGGTGATTTGGGGAAAATGCTGAAAAAGGAACACTCTGGCGTAGCTGCATGGTGGTGCAGTGGTTAGGTCGTCAAATCAAGGGCCAGAGGATTCTGGTTCAATCCTGTGCTCAGGTTACCGTATATATCCTCTCACTACCCAGGTTACAACAGAGCGTGTACTGAAAATGGAAGCATTTCAGTGATGTCTCACCAGAGTAAAAATTCCGATTCTTTATCAGTGGATATCACAAAAGCTGAGTTAATGTGAGACTGAAGTTACATGCTGTGACATCACCACGGACTAGATATTTGTATTTTGGGTTCTTTGTCCCTGTTTACTGCATTGTAGAGGACTTTGTGACATATAAAATGAACAATTGTGAGACAGTTCCTTACGAAATAACACAGGTTTTAATAGTGGCCTCAGACTTTTGGAGCCTAAACCCCGAAGCCCCTTCAGGGAAACTCCGGCATGAATTGATATAAACATCTGTAAGCAGGAACGTGTGACTTGTGATCTGGAGATTCTGAGACCAGTGACTTCTGATCTGAGATTCTTTTTTTTTTTTGCTTCCTATGACAGCAGTTAAGATTGTTATGGAGCGGGTGGAGGCGAGAAGCGTCTCGTTCCCTGCCGCTGATCGTCTGTCGTTTGAAATGAACAGTCACAGAGGTGGTGTTTATAATGCGCTGTAAGAGTTGAAAGCTGTCTCTACTTGCAGTCACACTGCATCCGGTATGAGCCGGCTAATGCTGATGAATATGCAAGGTTATGTAAATGAGCATCACATAAGAAAAAACGACATTTATCATGTATATTTATACATTTGTAGGGTTTTGGGGGGGTTTTTTGGAGACAGTTGGGGCAATTCAAGCACTACAATGCTATGAATAGACTTCACATAAGTACCTGTAGATGAAGATATATATATATATATATATATATATATATATATTCTGTAAGTGTTCGACAGTGTGTGTTCATACTCCGACTCCAGCACCGGGAATTTCGAGTGGCTCGGACTCGCCTCACCCTGCAGCGCTGCCCCACAGCACATTATTACTCCATTTCTGTGCGTTTAATTGGCTGTTAAACTCAGCCAGTCATCCTCGGGCTTATCCACGAGGGGCTTATCCGAGTTCAACTTTATTTTCTTCTTCTTTTTTTTTTTCCGTCTGCTGAAAAACACCCACTCGGCTGATCAAGGCAGAATTGTCTTCAGCTGACTTTAATGAGCTGAATCAGGTACATGGGTGAGAAAGTGCAAACACGACCTCTGACCCACACACAGGCTCTCGGGAGGGAGGGGGGAGGGGAAGTGAAGGGAATGGTGGGGGGGGGGGCGGTCTTGAGTAACACGTAACACCGGACTACGATCAAAATAACAAAGCCTCGATTTGCTCAAGCGTAATCGCCGACTCTGGGGTCAGCGTCTAACGCGGCGTCTCGGGTCCCAGCATCGGATTTTGTCTGGTCTAACACACCGTATTATCATCAGCGGAATTACCGAGGCTTAACGAGTCCGATAATTATGAAGGTTGGAGAGTTAGCGAGAATCGAGTATCTTGTGCGGTTGTTTTTGTTTATTTGTTTATTAAACTGCTGTCCTTCATCCAAGATAAAATATTCGTTCTGTTCATCTCCACCCACATCCGCTTTATTTATTTATTTATTTATTTATAGCGGAGAGATGATCTGATCTTTAGTGTTTTGGTGTGTACGCGGTCATTTGTCGTGTATTCAGGGCCCCGCCGTGACTCGTGACTCGTGCCACACACACACACACACACGCACACACACTCACCTCGGCCTCGGCACAGATGGTGCCGTGAAGAGAAAAGCTTCCCAGATCTCCGAGGTAGAAACACACAAGGACGTTGGTTTGGCTGTAGCTAGAGTTGGTTATAACTGTGGACGAAACACTGTTCTGAAAATCTGAGATACACCAAACCTCCTCTTGTCTCTCACCTCTCGTCTACCGCTCTTTTTTTTATCATCTCTTCCTCCCTTCTTCCTTCAGGCGTCCCCACCATTATTTCAGTTTTGCTACAGGCTTTTTTTTTTTCTTTTTTCTTCTCTTATAGTCATAGTGCTCATCATGGAGTTCCAGTGGTGTGTGAGAGACAGATGTGATCGAAAGTAGTTGTTACTGTAGAAGAACTTCACTTAGTAATTACATTTTAAATTAAAAAAAAAAAAAGTCCATATATTTTCATTGTAACCTGATCGAAATACCAGCGGTGCTGGAGTGAAACAGAGCACAGCGAACATGTGTGTAGCTCTGATATGTGTACTGATCTTTGTGTGTGTGTGTGTGTGTGTGTGTGTGCAGAGGGCGGGACGTGTGAGGTGATCGCAGCCCATCGGTGCTGCAATAAGAACCGCATCGAGGAACGCTCGCAGACGGTCAAGTGCTCGTGTCTGCCGGGAAAAGTAGCAGGGACGACACGCAACAAGCCCTCCTGCGTGGACGGTAAGAGCTATGACATCACTTCCTGCTTCTTGCAGGGGTGTGCTATCATGTAAACCTGCTCAGGTGAATATGTTTCAGCGAGAGCTTATTGTTTACACTGCTTGGGGTTCCTTAACGATCCCCAGAGGCTGTTTATATATTATATATATATTTATTTATTTATTTATTTTCCGTTTATAGTTACAGTTAATGCTGCATGCACAGTCGCTGCCGCGCTTCCTCTCGAAGCGGATCGAACAAAACGGCAGCTCGTCACCAAGTTGTGTCTCGTGTCAGAAAAGTTAACGCTGACAGTTACAAAGCGCCGACACTGGAGACTCCTTCCTCATTAAATTCTAAATCCGTTTCTCGATTCTGGTTCTGATTCGTTTTTTCCATAACATCAGCTCTGGTGTTAGTGCAGCTGCAGGTCACAGGTTAATATGAATATGTTATCGTTTCTACAGCAACAGGGTATACACGGTGTACAGGTACAGCAGGCGCTCCACGTAAACAGATCAAAAGTCCGTGCCGTCGTTGATACGGGGACGTTTTCCTTGCAGTAAGGTTTACGTAACGTTAACGGAAGGAGTCTCCGGTGTCGGCGCTTTGTGACGGTCATGACAAATCTGCGTTTTTTTCCGTCTCA